>NC_089834.1:9549962-9792462 GCF_035046505.1 Tiliqua scincoides
AGTGGTTGCTGTTGGCCCCCCAGTCAACCTAAAGTTCATTCCCCACACCCTTACCAGAGAAGTAATGGAGAACTGCAAGGAAACACAGAGTCCAGGTCATGGTGAACAATCTGGAAGATTCTGACTTCCTGAACAAAGCAGGTATCAATATAGGACTCGACTCTTCTTGTCTTAAATCCTGCAGGCCGACACAATGGGCAGTCATGCAAATTTCTTCTGTGCTCATTGGCTCTGCTGGAGCTTCAGGTCTCCACTGAGAAGTCAGGATGTTCTAGCAGTGTCTGTGGCCACAGGACAGATTTGCATCAAGAAGAGTATTCAGAGTCTGGGGAATAGCTACTTGCTTGGTCCAGGATGGAAATGAGGCCACTGTGTGACATTCACATGCATCACACCACTGGTTTAGGGGGTGTCAGGTGGCCTCTGAAGACGTCCATTCCACCAAGGGTGGGCAAAATAAGACCAACATCTCCTGCTATGCCTGAGACGGCACATCTCTCAGGCATCGTTCCACGTTTGAGAACATAACCCTTAACATTTGAAAAGGATTTTGAGCAATCCTGAATTGTGCTGTGGGATCTTCACACCAGTTCACAATTTAGCAGGTGCAAACCCACATTCACACCATTGAATCACCCCATTTCCAGATGTTCTCATTCCTTCCATGTCCTGCTTGGACTGGACTTTGACAGGTGATCATTGGCAGGTTTGAAATCTATCCTCCTGTTATTGATGCAATTCAAACCCCAAAACCCCGTCCAACAGTGCAAATGTTTTGCATTTATGTGCTTTGCATTTGTGAGGCATTTTCTGAGAATGCAAAGCAGTTCAGTAAGACCTTTATTGGCATAAAATACAGAGAAAGAACAAAACAAAACAGAAATATACAAAGACAACACAACATAAGCATAAACATCAGTCACTGCCCAGAGTCCCAGGGCTCTGCCTGGCTATTAGCCCAGATAAAAAGGAAGCGACATTATCCAGAGTCTCAGAATCAGGTGTGGAAAGGAGAGACTGAAGCATGATTGAATCCTCCCAGCCCTGCATCCTAGCTAACAACGGGCCTAGAAATTTCTTGCCAATCATACCTAATTCTGCAGTGTCCAGCCCTATTGACTTAATTTTAGTTAGAAGATCAGTGATCTCTATAGGCAGGACTGGATCCGATAATAATTGGTGCATTAGACCAGAGGAGGTAGGGTTAAATAAAATCCTAAACCAAAATTTCAGAAGTCTTAACCATGCAGTAGTCCTTAATCGAATTAACCCCACCTCGAGACACAGAACCGAGTAGGGAACGCACCTGGGTAAGCCCAAAATCTTCCGTAAAAAGGAGACTTGGACGCGTTCTAGTGGTTGGTTAATAGCCTTATACCAGACAGGAGAGCCATAAAGAACCTGGGAAAGAACCTTTCCCTTAAACGCCTCCAGAGCGGCCGGAACATAACCATTGCCGCAGATGAAAATGAAACGGGAAATGGCTGAGGAAGCTAGTTTGGATGGAGAACGCAAAGCATTTCACATGTCTTATCTTGATGCTGTTCTCACCACAGCCCTGTATTATTGTCACAATGCAGCTGGGCCTGAGAGGGCTTGCTTGGTCCAAGTCAACCTCAGGAAATTATGGCAGGGATGTGTCAGTCATAGCATCAGTCACAGGTTTGAAGACTGGCAGGGAATCAAGGGTAGAACTTATCTTGAAGCAGGACTATGGAACTTTCACTCACAGTTTGCAGCCTGAGTTGAGGTTTTCAATGCACCCCATGCTTGGGCTGGTCCTTGGTGTGGTCATCTGCGGCTATAGCTCTGAGGGTTGTGAAGACAAGCTTTGCACTTCAAAATTTACCATGTCACTACTATCTACAGTGGTCAACCAGTTGGGTGGGAAGGCCACAAAGAAGAGAAACCAACAGACCCTTCTGCTGCTGTCATTCCTCTGATCTTGCACATGGCTGCTTGATCTCTATGCACCAATGAGCTGTGAGGAAACAGCATTCATGAGCATTGAACCATTTCCTGCTTCTCTTCTAGCACAGGTGCAGGGGTGGAGGTGGTCCCTGAGGACATCTAACTTTGCCAGCCATGGAGAAAATAGATCCACATCTCCCCCTGATATCCACAGCGCAGACACCAAAACTCTGTTGTCAAAGGGCCACATTTGACAACAGAACCTTGACATTTGCCAGGGATTTGAACTAAAGAGCATGAGCTTCACATAGTGATAGTAAGTGAAAGATGCAGGTTCAATTCCGCCTTTGTGTCTGGCCTCAGTTGCCTTCCCTGTAGTTTCAACCCACTGGTTCCAGTCCTGCTCTCAGGATCCACAGGGAGCAAATTCTCCCCTTCTTCTCTGCCTTGGCCCACCTCCGTCCCTTGTGACCTTTGTCTCTCCTCCTTGTTCCACCCTCTCTTGTCCTGCTGAACGTCAATATGCAGCCTGTAAAGTCAACCAGGCAGAGTTACAGTATATTCCTCTGCCATGTCTTGTGTACGTGAACGGCACTATGCAAAGGACTATTTAATAAAACTGTTCTTTTAAAACCAAGGATGCAATCCTGGGAGCGCCCTGGGTTGGATGTGAGTCCCTTGCACCTGCTCAAGTTGGTCGCAAACGTGCTGCAAATGTGTCGGCTGAATCCAGCTTCCATGCCAGGGGAACCCTGCATCAACTGAGTTTGGCCAATGTAAGGCTCTGGGGTGGGCGGGGAGGAGGTGGGGAAGAGACAGGAGGGAGGCGCTCCAGAGTGGGGGGAGGGCAGGCAGAGGGAGACAGGGCTGGGATCCCGGAGATATGCCGGATCCTACCCCCATTCCTGAGCAGCATGGAGCAGCTGCAAGCTACTCCACTCTCCTCGGAGTTATGTCACCTCCAGAGGCCTCGTTAGTGAGGTTGGCAGGGCTGAGAGCTGGGAATGATCCGATGTGGAGGAAGAGATGGGAAGCTCCCTCTCCCTTCAAGGAAGGGCTGAATGCAGGCAACTGAGGACCAGGGGGAGGTTCACATCACCCTTTGGAGCTCTCTACTTTATGATGCCCCCCCCCCCCAATATGCTTCCCCTTTTCTTTGGGTTGGGTTCAACAAGTCTCAGGGATTTGCTTCCTATTTCCCCCTCAGGGCTCATGTAGGGTTCTCCCTCTTCGTTCCGGGTCCCTAAACCCTCCCCAATAACTATCTGTGGGAGTTAACTGTGCTTAAGACAATTGGCCAAAACGTGATTTGATGGCACCAAAAACCGCCTCTCCTGTTTCTAAGATGAGTCTCATCCTCTGCCTGTTTCTCCAGAAGGGTGAGGAAGGACAGCTTGCTGAGAAGGGAGAGGGTGAAGGAACTGCCATCGCCCCACATTGTGTTTGTGCCTCAACTTCCAAGCGTTGGTGCTTTTATTGGCTCTTGGCATGCCCTAGACCTGTGCCCCAAAATAACTCCCTGCTGAGGAGAGGAGAGCTAAAGAGTTGCCATCTTTCCCCTTGCTGGTCACGTCTGTACTGCTCAACCTCAGTGCTGCCATTTGGCACTTAGTACATTTTTTGACTCGTGAAAGGAAAGGGAGAGCTGCTTGCTTGGGGAACTGATGTTACTCTTGGAAATGGGGACTAAATTGGGGTGTCAAAGGCCACCCAGAAAAGGTGGGCACTGGGATGGGTTTCAAGTTGGAACGTGAGGAAGCATCACAGGGGGCTTCCATGGGGACCTCCAGGCTGAAGGAACAGAGAAGGAGAAGCGGCAGAGTCATTAAAGGGAAGAGGAGGCCATTCCAACTTTGTGGTTCACACAGATTCTGGTACAGGTGAAATTCAGCTTTCTCTGTATTCTCGACTGGAGCAGACTCTCTGGAGAGGAAGGTTTTTGTCTCAGTTCCCCATTAGACTGCACCACTGTGGAACTTGCCACCTGCAGTGTCTTCCCAGGCACCGCAGTAATAATCTCCCTCGTCTTCAGGCTGAGTGTTCGTGATGGTTAAGAAGCCATCATCTCCAGAGTAGGAGCCAGTGAACCGATCTGGGACGCCTTCTCCTCGGGTGCTGTCTTTGTAGTAGAGAAAACGAGGACTTTGTCCAGCTCTCTGTTGATACCAGGAAATATAGCTGCTCCAGCTCCCATCAGTGCTGGCGATGCAGGAGAGTTTGACGGTCTGGCCCAGAGACACCGACTGGGAGGCAGTTTGAGTCAACGTTGGCTGGGAATGGACACCTTCATAAGGGGAGAAAGTCAATCCACTCATGATCTGGGCTCTCAAGTATCACAAAAGCAGAAAAACACAAGCTGATTTGCTAGTCTTGTCCTCTTGGGATTATCTACACATTTATCTACTTACCTGAGAGGTACAAAAGAAGTGTGAGGAAGCACAGAGCCCAGGACATGGTGAGCACTTAGAAGCTGTTTGATCTCAGGAGGGGAAAAGACTGCTGGATGGGACCTTCCTCCCCCTTTCTTAACTCCCCCAGGCCTGGAGGAAGGTCTTGCATGCAAATCTGCCCTGCGCTTGATGTGTGGCCAGGAATGCGGCCACAGGAAGGCTGCCTCCTATATACTGATCCTTCACTTCACTGCTTGGGTGCACGGGCTGAGTTGTAACTTCTTCAGTTCTGCTTCTGTCTCTCCTCATGTAATCAGCACAGGAGGAGAAGGAATTAGGTGGACTAATTACCCATTCCAACGTCACTTATTCTCGCACAGATTGACAGTAGTGTAACTAGGGTAGTAATAACTAGGGTAGGGTAGTGTAACTACCCTACATTACACTACCCTAAGTAACTACACTACCCTAAGTAGGGTAGTGTAACTAGGGTAGTAGTGTAACAGTAGTGTAAGTGTACAAAGCACTCTGTTTTGCACACTGCCTCACCCCGACATGTAAGCAGCCTTCAAACACCACAAATATCAGAATGCTTTCATACACTTCTGTCTACTCAGAATTTAGGCCCCTTGAGTTGAATGGGCTTTGCTTCCAGTTAAGTATTTTGGCCAGTTACCCATTCCAATGAAACTTAGGAAGCAATCCTATCCAGCCAGGAAGCTTACGCTGTATCCAGAGCAAGATAGTGGCCATAAGCGGCTCAGTCAGGGAAACATTTCTCCTTACCTCTGAGTAAGGGCCACTGGCCCCTATGGATCTCCTTTGACTTGTGCCACCTTTTGAGGTGGCACTTTTTGAGGTGGCACAAGTCCAAGGAGAGCAGAGCAGCTTGGAGGCACTCCATTCTCCCCGGGATAGAACAAGAATAGACCAAGATCTCTTGCTATGGCTGAGATAGCACATCACTGAGGCATCATTCCACATTTGAGAACATAACCCTTAACGTTTGGAAGGGGTTTTGAGCAATCCTGAATTGTGCTGTGGGATCTTCACACCAGTTCACAATTTAGCGGGTGCCAATCCACATTCACACCACTGAATCACCCCATTTCCGAAAAGTTCTCATTCTTTCCATGTCCTGCTGGGGTTGGACTTTGACAGGTGATCACTGGTAGGTTTCAACTCTGCCCTTGGGTTATTGGTGCAATGCAATCCTGAAACTCTGTGAAGGTTTTTCACAGGCTTTGCATTTGTGTGGCATTTTCTGAGAACGCAAAGCATTTCACATGTCTTATCTTGATGCTGTTCTCACCATAGCCCTGCAAGGTTATTGTCGCAATGCAGCTGGGCCTGAGAGGGTTTGCTTGGTCTACCTTGGGAGATGGTGGCAGAGATGTGTCAGTCACAGCATCAGTCACAGGTTTGAAGACTGTCAGGCAACTAAGGGTAGAACTTCTCTTGGAACAGGACTACAGGACTCTCGCTCACGGTTTGCTGCCTGAGTTGAGGTTTTTCAATTCACCCCATGCCTGGTCCGGCCCTTGGTGTGGCCATCTGCGGCTATAGCTCTGAGGGGTGTGAAGACAAGCTTTGCACTTCAAAATTTACCATGTCAATACCATCCACATAGACCAACCAGATGCCCACAGGAAGCCCACAAGCAGGAGAAACCAGCAGACCCTTCAGCTGTCATTCCTCTGATCTTGCACATGACTGCTTGAGCTCTATGCACCAATGAGCTGTGAGGAAAGAGCATTCATGAGTATTGAACAGTTTCCTGCTTGTCGTCTAGCTCAGGTGCAGGTGGTCCCTGAGGACGTCTAACTTTGCCAACTGTGGAGAAAATAGACCCACATCTCCCCCTGTTGTCCACAGCTGAGACACCAAAATCCTGGAGACAACATACCACATTTTACAATAGAATCTTGCCATTTGCAAGGTATTCGAACTAAAATGCAAGAGCTTCATATAGTGCTGAATGTGAGAGATGCAGGCTCGAGTCTGTCTTCATGCCTAACCTCAGTTGCCTTCCCTGTAGCTTCAACCCATTGGTTGCAGAGATCAAAACCACCCATTCTTCTCCGTCTGAGCCCTTGGCCCATCGCCATCCCTTGTGATCTTTGTCTCTCCTTGTTCCACCCTCTCTTGTCCTGCTGAATGTCAATATGCAGCCTCTCAGCTCAAACCTGTATATTACGGTACCGTATCTTGTGTACATGAATGACACTATTCAAATGACCATTTATTAAAACTGTTCTTTTAAAAGTAGGACAGTTATTGTATAGATCCTCTTTAGTGAGGCTAGCAGGGATGAGAGCTGGGAATGACCAGATGTGGAGGAAGAGATGGGAAACTCCCTCTGCCTTTGAGGAAGGGCTGAAGGAAGGCAACTGAGGGCCAGGGAGAGGCACCCTTTGGAGCTCTCTATTTTATGGTGCACCCAATAAGCCTCCCCTCCCCTTTTCTCTGGGTTGAATTCAACAAGTCTCAGGGATTCACTTCCTATTTCCCCCTCAGGGCTCGTGTAGGGTTCTCCCTCTTCGTTTCAGGTCCCTAAACCCTCCCCAATAACTATTTGTGGGAGTTAACTGTGCTTAAGACAGTTGGCCAAAATGTGATTTGATGGCACCAAAAACCGCCTCTTCTGTTTCCAAGATGTGTCTCATCTTCTGCCTGTTTCTCCAGAAGGGTGAGGAAGGACAGCTTGCTGAGAAGGGAGAGGGTGAAGGAACCCCTGTCCCCCCACATTGTGTTTGTGTCTCAACTTCCAAGCCTTGGTGCTGACATTGGCTCCTGCCACGCCCCAAAGCTCTGCCCCAAAATAACTCCTTGCCCAATAGAGGAGAGCTAAAGAGTTACAATCTTTCCCCGTGCTGGTCATGCCTGAACTGCTAAAACTCAGTGCTGCCTTTTGGCACTTAGTACGTGTTTTGATTCATAAAAAGAAAGGGAGAGCTGCTTGCTTGGGGAACTGAAGTTACTTGGTCCTTGCTTGGGAATGGAGACGAAACCGGGGTGCCCAGCGCCACCCAGAAAAGGTAGGCACCGGGATGGGTTTTCAAAGTGGTGAGGAAGAATCACAGGGGGCTTCCTTGGGGTGCTCCAGGCTGAAGAAGCAGCGAAGGAGAAACGGCAGAGTCATTGGAGGAAAGAGGAGGCCGTTCCAACTTTGTGATTAACACAGATTAAGCGCAGATGAAATTTATCTTTATTCTCAGCTCGAGCACACTGGAGAGGAAGGTTTTTGTCTCAGTTCCCCATTAGACTGCACCACTGTGGAACTTGTAACCACCAGTGCTCTCCCCGGCACTGCAGTAATAATCTCCCTCGTCTTCAGGCTGAGCGTTTGTGATGGTTAAGAAGCCATCGTCCCCAGAGTAGGAGCCAGTGAACCGATCTGGGATGCCTTCTCCTCGGGTGCTGTCTTTGTAGAGGAGAAAGCGAGGGCTTTGTCCAGCTCTCTGTTGATGCCAGGAAACATAGCCCCAGCTTCCACCAGTGCTGGCGATGCAGGAGAGTTTTACGGTTTGGCCCAGAGACACCGACTGGGAGGCAGGTTGAGTCAAGGTTGGCTGGGAATGGACACCTTCATAAGGGGAGAAAGAGGAGACAGAAAGGAAATCCACGCATGATCTGGGCTCTCCCGTATCACAAAAGCAGAAATACACAATACAAGCAGATTTGTTGCTCTCCTCCTCTTTGGATTATTTCACATTTATCTACTCCCTTACCTGAGAGGTACGAGAGAAGTGTCAGGAAGCACAGAGCCCAGGACATGGTGGGCTCTTGGAATCTGTTTGAGCTCACAAAGGAAAAGACTGCTGGACGGGACCTTCCTCCTCCACTCTTAACTCCCCCAGACCTGAAGGAAGGTCTTGCATGCAAATCTGCTGTGCCTGATTTGTGGCCACGAATGGGGGCCACGGGAAGGCTGCCTCCTATATATTGAGCCTTCTGAGGCTTCGCTTCACTGCTTGGATGCGGGGCTGAGTTGTAACTTCTGCTTCTGTCTCTCCTCGTCTCAGGAGCACAGCAGGAGAAGGAATTGGGTGGGCTAGTTATCCATCCCAATATAACAAAGGGCGCAATCCTAACTTGCGCTGGAACAGGCAAGCCAGGAGGCTTGCGCTGTATTCAGCGCAGGATTGTGGGCAGCAATGGCTTAGCCCCTCCACACCTACCCTTTTCGCTTGTGTTGGCCTTGCAGTGCGCAAGCACCGGAGGGGAAGCCAGCGTGAAGGCGTCTGTCAGCCTCTGCAGCCTAGTGCTTCTCGGAGCGCCGGCCTAGCTTCCCCTTGAGGAGGCGCAAACATGCTTTATGGCATGTTTGCGACCCTCTCAGGCCAGCCCAGGTCAGAGTTAGGATTGCGCCCTTATTCTCGCACAGATAGTCAGTAGCTAAAGGGGGTGCAGAGCACTACGTTTTGCAGGACACCTCACCATGGAGTGCAAGCAGTCTTCAAACATCAACCATCAGTTCAGAAAGGACCTGGCCTTCCTTTCTAGTGCTTCTCCTACCGGGACAGTTTCCAGTCTGCCTTTCATCTGAAGCCCTGTGATGACTCCATGCTGAGCATGTGGGGGGTGTGGGAGAAACATGCCCTTAGTTTCTTCTTCTGCACCTACTGTAGCCAGAAGGCATGGAAGAGGAGGCAGGATGGGAGATTTGCAAAGAGTGGATGACTGGGAGGCAGGCAGAGCTCCAGCACCAGGAACAGACCAGCTGGGAGAGAATGATCTCCTCCATCAGCAGGCTTGGAAGAGAGCATGACAGAAGTGTCAGTTTTGACTCACAAACTGTGCGTGGATAAAACCAGGCTGCATCCCTACTAACAGGTGGCTTAAATGGGACTTTTATATGCCATTTTTCATTTCCAAAGTCAAGAAAGCGACCTCCCTGGGTAAATAAAGGAACAGAGGACAGACTCTGCTGGATTGTGTTAGTTGATTGACAGCCCAATCTTAAAGGCATTGCTATGGTTACCTCTGCATCCTGCAGCCACCACCAGAGTTCTGTCTCCTTGGAGGAAGCCCCAAGCCCTGCAATGGGGTTTTTCAAATCTGCAGTGGCTAATTTGCTGGCACGGACTTGAAGGAAGCGGGGCTAGATGGATGCTGTGTCCATTCCAACCCTGTCATTCAAGCACTTTCCGGCCCAGAGCAAAGTCAGCTCTTCAAGAATTCTTGATCATCAGCTCTGAAGAGGAAGAAGATGGTTTTTATCTCATGTATCGATCGACATACCCACCTATGTTTGCTGGGAATTCATATCAACATATATGCTTTTGCCTATGTTCTTTCTGTTTATTTCCATTTTTGAACTTGGCATTTGCGAGTTTGAATTGTGTGACTGCATTTCTAATCCAGTAGAAAAGGTATGTTATGGCTCTTGGTGTTTGAACTGAAACGTATGCATTCCAAGTTCAAAACCATCAAACATGTTCAAATATCACATAAATGACATGGGCGCAAGGATGAAAAGAAATGGAAATCTGTGGTTAAAAATATGAAGATCGACCCATCTGGACACAGGTATGTAATGTATTCATTCCAAAATGATACTGATGTCTGTCCAAGCACTATATTATGTCCCATTATGAGAGATTTCCCTCCCTCTTGAGTCCCTTCTGGGCTGTTGCTCCCCAAGATTAGAGAGAGTCAGAGCAGAGGAAGAGGGGAGTTCAATCCCTGCCATCTCTGGCCAGAAAGAACTCAGGTAGCTGAACTAGGAAGCACATCCCTGATCTCATCTGATCTCAGAAGCTAAGCACGGTCAGGCCTGGTTAGTACTTGGATGGGAGACCACCTGGGAATACCGGGCGCTGTAGGCTTATACCACAGTCTTTCGAGACTGAAGGTTGCCAATCATCTCCCTATACTGAACACTATCTCCCAATCTTGTCTGATCTCGGAAGCTAAGCAGGGTCAGGCCTGGTTAGTACTTGGATGGGAGACCGCCTGGGAATACCGGGTGCTGTAGGCTTCTACCATAGTCTTTCGAGACTGAAGGTTGCCAACCATCTTCCTATACTGAACACTATCTCCCGATCTTGTCTGATCTGGGAAGCTAAGCAGGGTCAGGCCTGGTTAGTACTTGGATGGGAGACCGCCTGGGAATACCGGGTGCTGTAGGCTTCTACCATAGTCTTTTGAGACTGAAGGCTGCCAACCGTCAGATTAATCCTCCCTAATAGAAGAAAGTGGAACTAGAGGACCTTTCAGCCTTCAGAGGTTCAGGCATGGGACAAATTCAGCGCTTGAAGTATAATTGATTCCCCACATTGAGGAGGAAGAGTGAAGGTTTTACTCTCACTTCCCCATTTGGATGTATCACTGTGGAACATGCCACCAGCTCTGTACCAAAAAGACAGCGTCTCGTCTCCAGCCTGGATGTTATTGATGGTCAAGTAGCCATCATTCCCAGAGAAGGACAAGGACAAGGTGAACCAATCTGGAATTCCTTCTCCCCTCTGGGTTTTGTAACCATCACCACCAACGTTCTGCTGCTAAAAAAGCTGCTTCAGCTCCTATTGCTGCTTTCAGTGCAGGAAAGTTTATCTGTTTGTCCGAAGGACACAGACATGGAGGCAGGTTGAGTCAAAGTGGCCTGAGAACTGACACCTTGATGAGAGAGAGAGATCGAGAGAGATCGAGAGAGAGATCAAAAAGCTTAATGTTAATTGCTTGGTCTGTACAGACTACTTGCTGTTGGCTCCTCAGTCTACTTAGAGCCCAGTCCTATTCAACTTTCCAGCACTGGTGCAGCCTCAAGGTAAGGGAACAAAATGTTCCCTTAACCTGAGGAGGCCTCTGTGACTACCTCCCCATCGCTGGATGCAGCGCACGCCCCACTGGCACTACTGCACTGGCACTGGAAAATTGGATAGGATTGGGCCCTTAGAGTTCAGCCTTCACACTCTGAGAAGTCATGGAGAAGAGCAAGGAAACTCAGAGCCCAGGTCATGGTGAGCAACCTGGAGGAGTTTGACTTTCTGAACATCTCCTTGGGGGATTTTTTTTTTCTATCTGGAATTGTTTTCACAGCCCCTGACATCTTTTCCATGGAACGACATACGGTTCATTGATGTGCATCAGACGAACAAATAGATCCCCCTGTCTCAGACATCAGGAGTCCTTTGCTCGTGTTACCACCTTCTGTGCACTGGGCTTTTCACTTAACAGACATGGTACTTGGATTGTGTGGAATTGTCTGTCCTGTTGAATGGGAAGGTGGTCCAAAGAAGGAAGGACTAGAGGACCTTCATGTGCACTCCTGCTTTATAATTCACAGATTCAGGCACTGGACCAATTCAGCTCTCTAAGCATTCTTGATTCCCCACCCCGTGGAGGATGATTTTTGTCTCAGTTCCCCATTAGATTGTATCACTGTGGGACTTGGCACCACCAGTGCCCTCCCAGGCAGCACAGTAATAATCGGCCTCGTCTTCAGCCTCTATGTTGTCGATGGACAAATAGCCAACATTCCCCGAGGAAGACACAGTGAACCGATCGGGGATTCCGTCTCCCTTGCTAGGGGTGCAACCGCTACAGCCATAGACCACAAAGCGAGGGGCCTGTCCCTCTTTCTGTTGATACCAGCTGAAATAGCTGTTCCAGCTACCAGCACTGCTTTTCGTGCAGGAGAGTTTGGCTGTTTGTCCCAGAGACACAGATTGAGGGGCAGGTTGAGTGACTGTTGCCTGAGAATGGACACCTTGGCAAAGGAAGGAAAAAGAAAAGAAATCAAGATGCTAATTCCTTTATCTATCCCTTCAAGTATCACAAAAATGCAAACGTACAATAAACACTGAGTGCTTACTTTTGGCTCACCAATCTACCTACAGTTCATTCCCCACACCCTTACCGGAGAAGTAGTGGAGAAGAGCAAGGAAACACAGAGCCCAGGTCATGGTGAACAATCTGGAAGATTTTGACTTCCTGAACAAAGCAGGTAACCTGGTAGGACTTGTCCTCTCTTATCTTAAATCCCACAGAGCAACTCAAGGGCCAGTCATGCAAATTTGGTCTGTGCTCATTGGCTCTGCTGGAGCTTCAGGTCTCCACTGAGAAGTCAGGATGTGGCCATAGGACAGATTTGCATCAAGAAGAGGATTCAAAGTCTGGGGAACAACCACTTTCTTGCTCCAGAATGGAAATGAGACCATTGTGTGACATTCACATGCTTTGCACCTCTGGTTTAGGGGGTGTCAGGTGGCCTCTGAAGACTTTCCTTCCACCAAGGGTGGGCAAAATAGACCAAGATCTCCTGCTATGGCTGAGATGGCATATCGCTCAGGGATCATTCCACATTTGAGAACATAACCCTTAACATTTGAAAGAGGTTTTGAGCAATCCTGAATTGTGTTGTGAGATCCTCACACAAGTCCACAATTTAGCAGGTGCAACGCCACATTCACACCATTGAATCACCCCTTTTCCAAAAGGTTCTCATTCCTTCCATGTCCTGCTGGGATGGGACTTTGACGGGTGATCACTGGCAAGTTTCAATTCTGTCCTCGGGTTATCGGTGCAGTGCAAATCCCGAAACTCCGTCAAGCGGCGCAAAGGTTTTTCACAGGCTTTGCATTTGTGTGGCGTTTTCTGAGAACACAAAGCATTTCACATCTCTTATCTTGCTGCTGTTCTCACCATAGCCCTGCAAGGTCAGTGTTATTATTGTCGCAATGCAGCTGGGCCTGAGAGGGTTTGCTTGGTCCAAGTCTGCCTTGGGAGATGGTGGCAGAGATGTGTCCGTCATACAGTGGCATCACTAGGGTTTGCGTCACCCAGTGCGGAATGCCAGCACGTCACCCCCATGCAGTGGGCGGGGCAACACCCCAGGTCATGTGTACCTGGCTGTACCTTTTGATAGAACAAAGATAGAACACATTCTGCATGAAATTACGCATTGATCAATAAATAACATGATGGTATTTTTCCTCCAAACTGTGATTTTAGTGATTTTGGTCACTAGTGACATCACACCCCCCCAAGGGTGTCAACTTACTAACACTTTCTTGCAGCAGTTCTCAAACTTTTAGCACTGGGACCCACTTTTTAGAATGATAATCTGTCCAAGACCCACCAGAAGTGATGTCATGGTGGAAGTGACATCATCAGACAAATTAAAATAAATAAGTATAAATAATTAAAGTAAAACAAATAAATAAGCAGAACCCAGCCCTGCTCCACCAAGTGAATCTCCTCTGTAGACTGCCTGCAATAATACCCCCCCCTCCAAAATCAGTAATGTTTTCAGCCCTACCCAGTTCAATTTAAGAACTTTTGTTTAAACCAGATCACTGTCAGGATCCAACTGGCTTTGCAAGTCTCAAAAAGGTTCACCTTATCAGCTGAAGCCTCTGTTTTGATCCTTTTTAGTGCGGGGAAGGCTGCCTTCTGGAGCACTGCAGGTACATAGGATCAGGACCATTCTGGTAGCCTTGCACACTCCTTCACCTGATCTTCCACACCAGCCAAGGCACATTTGCTTACTCGCAAGTAAACTCAACCGTGAGGCTTAGTTTCGCTTTCCATAGGGCTCAATACATTCTTCTGCTTGGAGGGAGGGACTTCCTTCTCAGGTGTTTTTGAGGGCTGCATTCATTGGATCAGGAACCTTCTGGTGTCGTTGGATTCCTCTCAGCCTGCCCTTTCTGAAAGACTAAGGCAAGTTTGCCTACTGGCGAGTAAATGCACAATATGGCTCACTTTCACTTTCCATAGGGATCCATGCATTTCTCAGGTTTTTGGCCATAACTTTTGATAGAAAGGAGATATTTCACTCTGGTTTTTTGCATGGCATTCCACTCAAAATTCCACATCCAATGGTATATAATATGATGGGGTTACTCCTCGCCACCACGATTTTAGTGCATCACCCCCAGTGTGCGTCACCTCCCCTGTGCACGTCACCTTGTGTGGCCGGCACCCCCCCCGCACCTCTCTAGCGATGCCACTGGTCATAGCATCAGTCAGAGGTTTGAAGACTGACAGGCAACTAAGGGTAGAACTTCTCTTACATGGTTCCTGCATGGTCAGTGTTGTTATTGTCGCAATGCAGCTGGGCCTGAGAGGGTTTGCTTGATCCAAGTCTACCTTGGGAGATTATAGCAGAGATGCGTCAGTCATAGAATCAGTCACAGGCTTGAAGACTGACAGGAAACTAAGGGTAGAACTTCTCTTAGAGCAGGAGTTTGGGGCTCTCGCTCACAGTTTGCTGCCTGAGTTGAGGTTTATCAATTCACCCCATGCCTGGTCCGGCCCTTGGTGTGGACACCTGGCGCTATAGCTCTGAGGGGTGTGAAGACAATACCGTCCACAAAGACCGACCAGATGCCCACAGGAAGCCCACAAGCAGGAGAAACCAGCAGACCCTTCTGCTGCCGTTCCTCTGATCTTGCGCATGACTGCTTGAGCTCTATGCACCAATGAGCTGTGAGGAAAGAGCATTCATTCATGAGTATTGTACAGTTTCCTGCTTGTCTTCTAGCACAGGTGCAGGTGGTCCCTGAGGACCTCTAACTTTGCCAACTGCAGAGAAGATAGACCCACATCTCCCCCTGATGTTCACAGCTGAGACACCAAAATCCTGGAGACAACATACCACATTTTACAATAGAATCTTGTCATTTGCAAGCGGTTTGAACTAAAATGCAAGAGCTTCACATAGTGATGAATGTGAGAGATGCAGGCTCAAGTCTGCCTTCATGTCTATCCCCAGTTGCCTTCCCTGTAGCTTCAACCCATTGGTTCCAGAGAGCAAACCCTCCCCTTCTTCTCCGTCTGAGCCCTTGGCCCATCGCCATCCCTTGTGATCTTTGTCTCTCCTTGTTCCACCCTCTCTTGTCCTGCTGAATGTCAATATGCAGCCTCTCAGCTCAAACCTGTATATTACGGTATCGTGTCTTGTGTACATGAATGACACTATTCAAATGACACTATTCAAATGACATTAAAGCTGTTCTTTTAAAAGTAGGACAGTTAGGACAGAGCAAAGGCAGTTGCAGAAATAATACAATAAATATGCTCTTGTTTGCTTCACTTCACCCCACTGGTGTGCAGGTGGGTTCTGTACTGCTGAATGTGGGTAAGGCAGAACAAAAGCTCCCCGTACAGGCTGCTCCTCAGCGATGAATAAAAGATGTCATCTCAAGTTTATTTTGCCAGGCGCAAATTCAGATTTGTGGTATTGCTAAAGCTTTTTGCAGTTATTTATTTTGGTTTGTTTATTTTGTGACTGATTTGTAATGTGGTCTTACAAACTCTACATGGGAGTAAAAGAAGAGATCTCTGCCCCACTGAGCTTGCAGTCTAGGAAATGGCAGAAGGGAACCAAGAGAGGTATGGTGAGGGCTGGAAACTGGGAAAGTGTAAGCAATTGTTACAGTCGCAGGTACATAAAGTCAGGTACAGTTGGGAACTGGGACTAAGCCATGATGCCTCAGGGGGTCCTGGAATAGGTGGGTGTTGGAATGCAGTTGCAAGGTTGTGAGTGAGGAAGCATCATTAAGTGCTCAAAGGAGAAATGGCAGAGCCTTTAGAGAGAAGAAAACACTTAGGGCGCAATCCTAACCAACTTTCCAATCCTGGTGTAGTTGTGCTAGTGGGGTCTTTCTTCTTTCTTTCTGAAACCTTTATTGGCATATCAAACGATTAACAATTGTACTTTACAATTGACATGACAATTTGCATAACACTCAACAATTTAAACAAGATACTAGAATTATTTAAATTCTAACAGCGTTACCTTAAGGATCTCGGATAAATAACCAGCAACAGCTGCAGTTAGGGAATCACAAACATCACTCATAAACTTGGAGAGAATAATATCAGAGGGGATAAAGTCAGAAGGGATCCAAGAATCAAGGTAATGATTCCGAATATCAAAGTGTGCTGGGCAAAGAAAGAGTATATGAAACAAAAAATCAGGAGTCTCATGACAAAACAGACAGAGCCTTTTCTCCCGTGGAATGTTAAAAAAACGGCCAGAATGAACTGCCGACGGGAAAATATTGAGGCGAGCTAACATAAAGGCTCGTCTATGTAACGGATTGGTTAATGTATAAAAATAATTAGATGCATGATTAAAGGATGGGGCCAAACCAAGGGAAAGAGGGGAACAAACAGAATTGAGACTATTACTTAGATAATTGAATTCAAGTGCTAAGAGCTTGTCTTTTATCAGTGAATATGCTCTTGGAAGACTCATATCTGCCAGGGATTCTAATGAGAGGTTGAGAGAAGCAAGTTTATTTTCTATCAACTGAAACCAAGAAGAAAAATAAGAATCTCTTAACAAATCATATAATAAGGAACCGGAATGAGAATTTAAAAACAGCTTAAGCCAATATTTAAAAGTAAGTAACCAGGCTGTAGTTGTTGGAAGATGGATACCTAATTCTAGGATAATTGTGGAAACACGAATTAAATTTGGAATCCCTAGAATTCTACGAAAAAAAGATGCTGCGATCTGATCAATATCCTTATTAATTACTTTAATCCAAATTGGGGCACCATAAAACAAATGAGAAAGAATTTTGGACTGAAAGATCTGGATAGCAGCAGGAACATACTGGTTACCTTCATTATAAAATTTTTTTAAAATGGCTTTAAGTTGGGGAGAAAGAGATGAAGTGATAGCTTTCTTATGAAGAGACCAAGAAAGTTTATAATGAAATATAAGACCCAAATATTTATAAGACTGGACTTGCTTATATATATTTGGACCTATCGTCCATGTTATAGGGGACCAAGAGCGGGAAAACACCATAATTTGAGTTTTGTTTGAATTGATTGTTAGGTCATTTAGTGTACAGTACTCCTGAAATTTAGCCAAGATGCAGCGTAGTCCAGATTTAGTTAGAGATAATAGTACTGCATCATCTGCATACAAGAGGGTAAAGACAGAGACCCCGTTTAGAACCGGAGTAGAATGAGTAGAAGAAGAAAGGTAAATCAGATAGAAGGTAAATCAGATAGAAATAAATTGAATAATAAGGGAGCAAGGATACAACCCTGGCGGAAACCATTGTGAATAGGAAATCTGTCAGTGAGAATATTAGAATTTGGGATCCGAACCTGACAAAAATTTTGAGAGTGTAATTGACGTAGCAGGAATAATAAACGCAAGTCTATTACCCATTTAAGTAGTTTAGACCATAAAAGGTCTCTATTCACAGAATCAAAAGCACCTTGGAGATCAACAAATGCAGCAAAAAGGTTAGCTTTATCATAAATAAAATACTTATCTGCTAAATAAGTCAACGTAAAAATATGATCAAGGGTAGAAGCTCCTGCCCGAAAACCAATCTGTTCCTTTCCGGGGAGGTTTTTAGAAATTGCCCAGGAAGAGAGTTTTGTTAAAAGATACTTTGAATACAATTTTCCAATGTTTGATAATAAACTTATTGGGCGATAATTTGAAGGTGATGAAGGGTCATCTTTTTTGTAGACTGGAATGAGAGTAGATGTCAACCAGGCATCAGGAAAACGACCTGTGGAATTAACCAAGGTAAAAAAGGATGCAAGTGGTTCTGCCCACCAATTGGGATTATTAGACAAAGTCTCATTCAAAATGTTGGGGTCTGTGCTGCATCCTGCAGTTGGGGGGCACTCACGGAGGCCTCCTCAAGGTAAGGCAATGTTTGTTCCCTTACCTCGGAGTTGCACTGACCTTATGTCAGTGCTGGAAAGTTGGTTAGGATTGCATCCTTAGAGACGGATTAGGGAGGTGAATCTGGAAAGTTGAAGGTTATGGGCAAGACATGACTTTAGGAGGAGATGAGAGCCGGGAATTTTCAAGCCTCAGAACTTCCTTGCCTTGGATAACTGATAACTGATCTTGATTGGGAGGAAATCTCCTTTGCTGCATTCTGCTTATGGGTGTCACAGCCCCCCCCCACCTGTTTGATTGTTTAGGTTAATCTACTTGGGTCAGTGGTTGGGTCCTCCTACTTTTCAGAAGATGAAAGACTAGGCGGGTGGTTACACATTCAAACGGTATGATTCGAACACATTCCATCGCTGATCAAATAAAACTTTTTTCATGTGTTCTTGATTCCCCACTCTGGGGAGAAAGAGAAAAGGTTTTTGTCTCAGTTCCCCATTAGACTGAACCACTGTGATACGTATTACTGTACCAGGCGCCACAGTAATAATCAGCCTCGTCTTCAAGCTGACTGTTAGAGATGGTTAAGTATCCGTTGGTCCCAGAGGAAGAAGCAGTGAACCGTTCTGGGATGCCTGTCCCCCTGCTGCTACCATAGAAGAGCAAGCAAGGGCTTTGTCCAGCTGCCTGTTGATACCAGCCAAAGCTACCCCAGCTCCCACCGCTGCTTCTGGAACAGGAGAGTTTAATGGTTTGGCCCAGAGACGCAGACTGGGAGGCCGGCTGGGTCAATGTTTGTTGTGAACGGACACCTTGCCACAAAGAGAAAGAGGAGACAGATATAATTTTTCTTTCATTCATGGTCTGTGCTCTAAAATGGCACAAAAGCAGAAATACACAATGCAAGGAGGCTTGTAGATCTTGTCATCTTTCACATGTGTCAGCTGCTCCCTTACCTGAGAGGGAAGAGAGGAGTGCCAGGAGACACAGAGCCCAGGCCATGGTGAGCTCTTTGGAAGCTCTTTGACCTGCTGGAGGAAAATAGGCAACTGGATGGAACCTTCTTCCTCCTTTCTTAAATCCCCCAGCCCTGAAGGATGGTCTTGCATGCAAATGTGCCCTATGCTTGATTTGTGGGCCTGAACGAAGCCTCAGGAAGGCCGCCTGCTATATAGGGATCCTTCAGAGGCTTCACTCCACCGCTCGGGTGCAGGAATTGAGCTACAATTTCTTCCATTCCTCTTCTGTCTCCCATTGTGTCATCTCCATCTAGATTGTACATGAAGTAACGGCTGAGAGCCGGCTTAGCATATGATCATGATTATTGCTTGATATAGCACCCTCAGTGGGGACAGAGTACAAAATGAGGTCCCTGCCCCAAAGGGTTTATAGTCTAGGAACTGACGCAAGGGCGGCAATAGAGGGATGGTTGGGTGATGAAGTCAGGGGAAGGTGCATCAACTCAGGTACGCTTGGGAACAGGGTCTAAGCAGGTGGGTGTCGGGATGGGGTTTGAAGATTGAGTGAGGAAGCATCTCATACGTGTTCCATGAAGTGAAAAGGAGAAGCGGTAGAGTAATTAGTGCAGCAGAGAGTCCCTGAGACGGGTGTCCTTGTGAGCTGGAAAATGGGCAGCTCACCTTGTGAGCTAGAGATAATGGGAAAAACAGAGAGATAGCAGAAGCGCAAGCCTGCAGCTCAGAGCACAGGGAAGAACGCCAGAAAAGGAGGCAAGACTCAGGGAAGTCCCAGCACCAGAGTCTATTTACAGGCAGTATTTACAAGCAGAAGGCAGTTCCGGAAATCAGCAAGCAGAGGCAGTCCAGCAAACAGTCCAAGCAGTCAGCAAATCAGGTGTCAGCCCAGCAGGACTTCCTGCAGCAACTCACTGCTACAACCCACACAGTGGAGAGTGCTGGTTGGACATTTATACTCCTGTCAGCCAATGGGAAACACCGTGATCTCATCACTGAGGAATGTCATTGCATCATCCTGGGCAGGGCTTGCATCAGCTTTCCCCATCTCTCCTTGGCTCCTGCCACGTCCCAAAGCTCTGCCCCAAAATAACTCCTTGCCCAGGAGAGGAGAGCTAAAGAGTTGCCATCTTTCCCCGTGCTGGTTATGCCTGAACTGCTAAACCTCAGTGCTGCCGATTGGCACTTAGTACATGTTTTGAGTCATTAAAAGAAAGGGAGAGCTGCTTGCTTGGCGAACTGAAGTTACTTTGGGGAATGGAGACTAAACTGCGTCTTACAAACTCTACATGGAGTAAAAGGAGAGATCACTGTTCCCGCTGGGCTTGCAGTCTAGGAAATGACAGAAGGGAACCAAAAGAAGGATGGTGAGGGCAGGAGACTGGGAAAGTGTATGCAATTGTTAAAGTTGCAGGTGCATAAACTCAGGTACAGTTGGGAACAGGGACTAAGCCATGATGCCACAGAGGTCCTGGGTTAGGTGGATGTCAGGCTGGAGTTTGAGGGTTGTGAGGGAGGAAGCATCTCACAGTGTTTTCTGAGGTGCTCCAAGGAGAAACGGCAGAGACTTTAGAGAGAAGAAAAGACTGAGAAACTGATTTGGGAGGTGTATCTAGAAGGTTGAAGTTCATGGGCAAGACAAAGCTCAGAACTTCCTTGCTTTGCATAACTGATCTTGATTTGGAGAGAATCTGCTCATTCTGCTTGTGGGAAGGGTAGAACCCTGGAATGCATAGTAGACACCCAGAGACAGTGTCCTGGAGAGCTGTTGGAGGGGCTAAAGGGGGTGGGGCTAAAGAGTTAGGGATAAAGGGGGTGGGGAGATTAATATGTGTGTTCTGATAGATCATCCTTTGAAAAACTGGATCCCAGTGCTGAAAACTTTGAGAACCACTGCATCAGAGGAATGGGGAGACTTTCCAACCACTGAGGGAAGTGGAGCTGGAAGACTAAACATCACAGGTGGCAGAGCCGGGAATTCTAAAGCCTAATGTCTCCCTTGTCTCTGGTTTCTGAAGCTCTTGGTACTGGTTGAAAAGGCTGTTCGATGCCTCCGGTTTGATTGTGTTTGTTAATCTATGTGGGCCGGTGGCTCGGGTCTTCCTGCATTGCAGAAGGAACTGTGATTGGGTGGGCTCAGAAGCCGTTCCAACTTTATGATTCACACAGGTTCCTGCAGATATGAATCTCCCAAATAAAAAAAATCAATCAATCAATCAATCAATCAATCAATCAATCAATCAATCAATCAAAAGTAAGTAAATAAAATGTGCCCTTACACTGAAACAAACTATGAACTGGAGTTGCGTTGCATCATTATGTTGATCTGAACCCATATACAATATTAATGTCTGTCCTAGAACCACATTTTGTCCCATTACGACAAACATCCCCCCCTTTTAGGTAACTTCTGGGTTGTTGCTACTCATGCCTAGAGAGTGTCAGAGTAGAGGCAGAGAGGAGTTCAGTCCTTGCCATCTCTGACCAGGAAGAACTCAGGAAGCTGAACTGGGAAGCACCTTTGCTGAAATCCGTTAGATTAGTCTTCCCTTATAAATGACAGCAGTAATAGAGGAACTTTATGTGCATCCCAGACTTAAAATTCTCAAAGATTCAGACATGGGAAAAATTTCCATACCCCTTTTATATAGAAATAAATATAGAAATAATCTGCAGTGTCCAATAATATATATAATTTCCATACCCCTTTTTCTATGCTATACATTTCTTTTTCTTTTCCTGTGCTATGCTATATTTCTATATTTCTAAATATATTCCCTATATATAAAGTTTCCATTTTTCCCTTTTTCTATACTATGCTACATTTCTAGATATACTATAAATTTTCATACCCCTTTTTCTATACTCAAAGCAGTAGATTTTGTAGCCTACAAAGTTGGATTATGTCATATTGTCTGTCTGGTTGAACGGAGAGGTATTCTTCCCTTGCCAAAGATGGGAAGACTGGATGACCTGTCTGGTTAAATGGGGAGGTATTCTTCCCTTGTCAAAGATGGAAAGACTATATCATCTTGATCTTCTTTATATCTTTATTATTCAGAGATTTTGAATCTGAATCTTCAGCAAGAAGACTGTAGCCTGTCCCCTGAAACCAGGACATTCCAGTCCAGCTCTCTGAGTCAAGCAGTTCAGGCACAGAGACAATTCAGCTCCTTAAGTCTTCTTGATTCCCCACCCACAGGAGGAAGAGTGAAGGTTTTTGTCTCAGTTCCCCATTAGAATGTATCACTGTGAGACGTCCTCCCAGTGCTATACCAAACAGCACAGTAATAATAGGCCTCGTCTTCAGCCTGGATGCTGTTGATGGACAAATAGCCAACGTTCCCCGAGGAAGACACAGTGAAACGATCTGGGATTCCTTCTCCCTTGCTCGGGGTACAACTGCTACAGCCATGGATGACAAAGCGAGGGGCCTGTCCCTCTTTCTGTTGATACCAGTTATAATAGCTGCTCCAGGTACCACCACTGCTTTTAGTGCAGGAGAGTTTGGCTGTTTGTCCCAGAGACACAGACGTGGAGGCAGGCTGAGTTATTGCTGCCTGAGAAGTGACACCTGGACAAAAGAAAGAAAGAAAAAAAGCAAGATGTTAATTCCTTGATCTGTAGCTTCAAATATCACAAAAATGCAAATATAGATTAAATACAGGTTGCTGTTGGTTGCCCAGTCCGCCTAAAGTTCATTCCCCACACCCTTACCGGAGAAGTAATGGAGAACTGCAAGGAAACACAGAGTCCAGGTCATGGTGAACAACCTGGAAGATTCTGACTTCCTGAACAAAGCAGGTATCAATATAGGACTCGACCCTTCTTGTCTTAAATCCTACAGGCCGACACAATGGGCAGTCATGCAAATTTCTTCAGTGCTTATTGGCTCTGCTGGAGCTTCAGGTTTCCACCGAGAATTCAGGATGTTCTAGCAGTGTCTGTGGCCACAGGACAGATTTGCATCAAGAAGAGAATTCAACGTCTGGGGAACAGCAACTTGCTTGGTCCAGGATGGAAATGAGGCCACTGTGTGACATTCCCTTGCTTCGTGCCTCTGGTTTAGGGGGTGTCAGGTGGCCTCTGAAGACTTTCATTCCACCAAGTGTGGGCAAAAAAAGACCATCATCTCCTGCTACGGCTGAGACGGCACATCACTCAGACATCGTTCCACGTTTGAGAAGATAACCCATAACGTTTGAAAAGGGTTTTGAGCAATTTTGAATTGTGCTGTGAGATCTTCACACAAGTTCACAATTTAGCAGGTGCAAATCCACATTCACACCATTGAATCACCCCATTTCCAAAAGGTTCTCATTCCTTCCATGTCCTGCTGGGATGGGACTTTGATAGGTGATCACTGCCAGGTTTCAACTCTGTCCTCAGTTTATTGGTGGAGTGCAAATCCCGAAACTCCGTCAAGCAGTACAAAGGTTTTTCACAGGCTTTGCATTCGTGTGGCATTTTCTGAGAACGCAAAGCATTTCACATGTCTCATCTTGATGCTGTTCTCACCATAGCCCTGCAAGGTTATTGTCGCAATGCAGCTGGGCCTGAGAGGGTTTGCTTGGTCCAAGTCTACCTTGGGAGATGGTGGCAGAGATGTGTCAGTCATAGCATCAGTCACAGGTTTGAAGACGGGCAGGCAACTAAGGGTAGAACTTCGCTTGGAACAGGACTACAGGACTCTCGCTCACAGTTTGCTGCCTGAGTTGAGGTTTTTCAATTCACCCCATGCCTGGGCCAGCCCTTGGTGTGGCCACATGCGGCTATAACTCTGAGAGGTGTGAAGGCAATACCATCCACAAAGACCGACCAGATGCCCACAGGAAGCCCACAAGCAAGAGGAACCAGCAAACCCTTCAGCTGTCGTTCCTCTGATCTTGCACATGACTGCTTGAGCTCTATGCACCAATGAGCTGTGAGGAAAGAGCATTCATAAGTATTGAACAGTTTCCTGCTTGTCGTCTAGCTCAGGTGCAGGTGGTCCCTGAGAATCTCTGACTTTGCCAACTGCAGAGAAATAGACCCACATCTCCCCCTGATGTTCACAGCTGAGTCACCAAAACCCTGTAGACAACGTGCCGCATTGTACAATAGAATCTTGTCATTTGCAAGGGGTTTAAACAAAGTGCATGAACTGCACATAGTGATGAATGTGAAAGATGCAGGCTCAAGTCCGTCTTCATGCCTAACCTCGGTTACCTTCCCTGTAGCTTCAACCCATTGGTTCTAGAGAGCAAATCCTCCCCTTCTTCTCCGTATGAGCCCTTGGCCCATCTCCATCCCTTGTGACTTTCATCTCTCCTTGTTCCACCCTCTCTTGTCCTGCTGAATGTCGATATGCAGCCTGTCAGCTCAACTGGGCACAGTTACATTATATTCCTCTACAATCTCTTGTGTACATGAACTACACTCTTCAAATGACCACTTATTAAATCCATTGTTTTCAAATGAGGACAGTTCTTGTATAGATGCTCTTTAGTGAGGCCGACAGGGATGAGAGCTGGGAATGACCAGCTGTGGAGGAAGGGATGGGAAACTCCCTCTGCCTTTGAGGAAGCGCTGAATCCAGTCAGCTGAGGGCCAGGGAGAGTTCTACATCTCCCTTTGGAGCTCTCCATTTTATGATGCCCCACAATGTGCCTCCCCTCCCCTTTTCTTTGGGTTGGGTTCAACAATAGGATTTGCTTCCTATTTCCCCCTCAGGGCTCATGTAGGGTTCTCCTTCTTCGTTCTGGGTCCCTAAGCCCTCCCCAATAACTATCTGTGGGAGTTAACTCTGCTTAAGACAATTGGCCAAAACATGATTTGATGGCACCAAAAACCGCCTCTCCTGTTTCTTAGATGTGTCTCATCCTCTGCCTGTTTCTCCAGAAGGGTGAGGAAGGACAGCTTGCTGAGAAGGGAGAGGGTGAAGGAACCGCCATCGCCCCACATTGTGCTTGTGTCTCAATTTCCAAGCCTTGGTGCTGACACTGGCTCTTGCCACGTCCCAAAGCTGTGCCCCAAAATAACTCCCTGATCTGGAGAGGAGAGCTAAAGAGTTGCCATCTTTCTCCATGCTGGTCACGTCTGTACTGCTCAACCTCAGTGCTGCCATTTGGCACTTAGTACATTTTTTGACTCATGAAAGGAAAGGGAGAGCTGCTTGCTTGGGGAACTGATGTTACTCTTGGAAATGGGGACTAAATTGGAGTGTCAAAGGCCACCCAGAAAAGGTGGGCACTGGGATGGGTTTCAAGTTGGAACGTGAGGAAGCATCACAGGGGGCTTCCATGGGGAGCTCCAGGCTGAAGGAGCAGCAAAGGAGAACGGCAGAGTCATTAGCGGGAAGAGGAGGCCATTCCAACTTTGTGATTCACACAGATTCTGGCACAGGTGAAATTCAGCTTTCTCTGTATTCTCGACTGGAGCAGACTCTCTGGAGAGGAAGGTTTTTGTCTCAGTTCCCCATTAGACTGCACCACTGTGGAACTTGTCACCACCAGTGCTCTCCCAGGCACCACAGTAATAATCTCCCTCGTCTTCAGGCTGAGTGTTTGTGATGGTTAAGAAGCCATCGTCCCCAGAGTAGGAGCCAGTGAACCGATCAGGGATGCCTTCTCCTCGGGTGCTGTCTTTGTAGAGGAGAAAGCGAGGGCTTTGTCCAGCTCTCTGTTGATGCCAGGAAACATAGTCCCAGCTTCCACTAGTGCTGGCGATGCAGGAGAGTTTGACGGTTTGGCCCAGAGACACCGACTGGGAGGCAGGTTGAGTCAATGTTGGTTGGGAATGGACACCTTCATAAAGAGAGAAAGGAAATCCACTCACGATCTGGGCTTTCACATATCACAGAAGCAGAAAAACACAATACAAGCAGATTTGCAAGTCTTGTCCTCTTGGGATTATCTACACATTTATCTACTTACCTGAGAGGTACAAGAGAAGTGTGAGGAAGGACAGAGCCCAGGACATGGTGAGCACTTAGAAGCTATTTGATCTCAGGAGGGGAAAAGACTGCTGGATGGGACCTTCCTCCTCCTTTCTTAACTCCCCCAGACCTGAAGGAAGGTCTTACATGCAAATCTGCTGTGCCTGATTTGTGACCATGAATGGGGCCTCGGGAAGGCTGCGTCCTATATAGTGAGCCCTTCGATTCTGAGGCTTCACTTCACTGCTTGGGTGCAGGGTCCGAGTTGTAACCTCTTGAATTCTGCTTCTGTCTCTTCTCTTGTCACCAGCACCAGAGGAGAAGGGATTAGGCGGGCTAGTTTCCCATTCCAACGTAACTTATTCTCACACAGATCGACAGTAGTGTAGCTAGAGGGGGTGCAAAGCTCTAAGTTTTGCATGGTGCCTCACCACACCTCACTGTAGCGTGCAAGCAGTCTTCCAACATCACAAACATCAAACATCAGAATGCCTTCATCTGTCTACTCAGACGTAAGCCCATTCAGTTGAATGGACTTTGCTCCAGGTAAGTATTATGGGATTGCAACTTTAGTCCGGAGTGCAAGGAGGACCTGCCTTTCTTTCCAGTGCTTCTCCTATGGGTTGGAAAATATAGGTAGGACTACAGTTTTCAGTGTGCCTTGCATCTGATGCACTGTGACGACTCCATGCTAAGCATGTGGGGTGCATGGGAGAAACAAGTCCTTAGATTCTCCTTCTGCAACGACTGTAGCCAGAAGGCATGTAAGAGGAGGCAGGATGGGAGATTTGAAAGAGCGACTGATGGTGAGGGAGGCAGACAGAGCTTCAGTTCCTCTCCAGCACCAGGAACAGACCAGCTGGGGGAGAATGATCTCTAACAACAGCCTTGGAAGCACCCCAAAGGGTCTGTTTTGACTTACCAACTGTGCTTGGGTTAAAGGAGGCTGCATTCCTACTAATAGGTGACTTAAATGGGACATTTATTTACCATTCTTTTTCATTCCCGAAGCTGATGAAGCGATTTCCCTGGGTAAATTAAGGAATAGAAGGCAGTTTCTGCTGAATTGTGTTGGTTGATTGACAGCCCAAAGGGAGCTCCTAAAGAAATCACCGCCACTGGGTGCAACTTCATAGACCCTTGCCAATATGCCCAAACATTTCTTACTACAACACTATTCAGAAAAGTTTTCCCAAAATTAACACACATGCTCTTTGTTTTCCATGTGTGACTGTAGAAAGTTCCAGTGAAGATTAGAAAGGGTGCAGACCAGGCACAATGTTGAGGTCTTCCCAGCTTCATCTTCTTTTGGAAGAATAGAATAGTGCTCATTGTCTAATTCAGCACAGTCCCAAACAAAGCTGTTGGGCAGAGAGAGAGAGAGAGAGAGAGAGAGAGAGAGAGAGAGAGATGCTGATCGGCATAAGGTCTCCATGCATGAGTGAAAAGGCAGTTGCAGAAATAATACAATAAATATTCTCTTCGCTTCACCCCACTGGTGTGCAGGTGGGTTCCATAGGGCTGAATGTGGGTAAGGCAGAGCAACAGCTCCCCCTACAGGCTGCTTCTCAGCGATGAATAAAATATCATCTCAAGCTGCATTTTGCCAGTCACAAATTCAGATTTGTGGTATTGCAAAAGCTCTTTGCAGTGTTTTTTTTTTTTTTTAATTTATTATTATTTTTTCAAATTTTGGTTTGGTTTATTTTGTGACTGATTTGTAATGTGGTCTTACAAACTCTACATGGAGTAAAAGGAGAGATCTCTGCCCCGCTGGGCTTGCAGTCTAGGAAATGACAGAAGGGAACCAAAAGAAGGATGGTGATGGAGACTGGGAAAGTGTATGCAATTGTTAAAGTTGCAGGTGCATAAACTCAGATACAGTTGGGAACAGGGACTAAGCCATGATGCCACAGAGGTCCTGGGTTAGGTGAATGTCAGGCTGGAGTTTGAGGGTTGTGAGGGAGGAAGCATCTCACAGTGTTCTTATGAGGTGCTGAAAGGAGAAACGGCAGAGCCTTTAGAGAGAAGAAAAGACTGAGAAACTGATTTGGGAGGTGAATCTAGAAGGTTGAAGTTCATGGGCAAGACTGTAGTAGGAGATGAGAGCTGGGGATGGTCAAAGCTCAGAACCTCCTTGCCTTGGATTACTGATCTTGATTTGGAGAGAATCTGCTCATTCTGCTTGTAGGAAGCGTAGAACCCTGGAATGCATAGTAGACACCCAGAGACAGTGTCCTGGAGAGCTGTTGGAGGGGCTAAAGGGGGTGAGACTAAAGAGTTAGGGATAAAGGGGGTGGGGAGATTGATATGTGTGTTCTGATAGATCATCCTTTGAAAAACCGGATCCCAGTGCGGAAAGCTTTGAGAACCACTGCATCAGAGGAATGGGGAGACTTTCCAGCCACTGAGGGAAGTGAGCTGGAAGACTAAACATCACAGGCGAGAGAACAGGAGGACATGAGAGCTGGGAATTCTAAAGCCTAATGTCTCCCTTGTCTCTGGTTTCTGAAGCTCTTGGTACTGGTTGAAAAGGCTGTTCGATGCCTCCGGTTTGACTGTGTTTGTTAATCTATGTGGGCCGGTGTGTTGGGTCTTCCTGCATTGCAGAAGGAACTGTGATTGGGTGGGCTCAGAAGCCGTTCCAACTTTATGATTCACACAGATTCCTGCAGAGATCAAGTGGAGCAAGTATTCTTGAGCACACACTCAGGGGAGGAAGAGAGAAGGTTTTTGTCTCAGTTCCCCATCAGATTGTACCACTGTGGAACTTGTAACCACCTGTGTACTCCCAGGCACCACAGTAATAATCATCCTCATCTTCAGCCTGGATGTTGTTGATGGTTAAGTAGCCGTTGGTCCCAGAGGAAGAAGCAGTGAACCGGTCTGGGACCCCTGTTCCCCTGCTGCTACCATAGAAGAGAAAGCGAGGGCTTTGTCCAGCTGTCTGCTGATACCAGCCAAAGCTACCCCAGCTCCCACTGCTGCTTCTGGAGCAGGAGAGTTTAACGGTTTGGCCCAGAGACGCAGACTCAGAGGCAGGTTGAGTCACCGATGGCTGTGAGTGGACACCTTGAAAACACAGAGAAAGTGGAAGGAAAAAGAATGATCTTCATTCACTGTTTGGGCTCTGAAATAGTGGGAAAGCATCAATACAGAATACGAATAGATTTGCTGTTCTTGGCCCATCACAGGGTGATGTTCTGGCCAAGATCATCGTCCCCTCCCTCACCTGACCAGTAATGGCGAACAGCCAGGAAACACAGAGCCCAGGCCATGGTGAGCTCCTTGAGAGAGTTAGACCTTCTGGAGGAAAGAGCAACTGGATGTGACTGCCCCCCTCCTCTCTTAAATCCCCTGCAGGTGAAGGATGGCATCACATGCAAATTTGTGCCATGATCCTTGACCTTGCTAGAACATTCATGCTAGTTTGTGTTGCACAGGAAAAGCCAATGATCACATCACAGATTTGCATGAAGGAGTTTTTGAAACCTGGCAGGGAAAGGCCCTCCCTTTGGCCAGGGTGAAAGGGAGGCAGTGGTGGCCACTCGCAGCTGTAAAGCCTCAGATTAAGAAGACACAAAGAAGCTCTTTTGTCATTCTTTGACTCCAATTTGATCCCCCTTTGCTAATGCAGCTGTGCCCAAAATGGGTGCACTACATCCAGTGTGTGTGTGGGGGTGGGGTGGGGGGGTGGATCAGGAAGTTTTGGCAGGGAAAGGGGATTGGAATTATCCCCATGAAAGCTTCCTGCTCCACAATGGGTCTCCCCAGACCTATGCTCACAAATTCACAGCTGCCAGTCCAAGGGGTGGGGAGGCAGCAGAACAGGGGGAAAGAACACAGCGTGCCCCAATGCTGCCCCCCTCCTGCAGCCTCCCCATTTCCACTTTTGCCCCCTACCCACCTCTACCACTTTTCACCTGCTCCAGCAGATGTGGGCAGCTCTGGTGACAAACCTGGAGCCCTGCTGCCTTGCACTCCATCAGCAGCCACCTCTCTTCTCCTGCCACAAAACCCTATGGAGAACAGCCCAAACCTGCATAGGACTGGGCTGTTTTAATGTCCCCAGTTTCCACCATTCTGGGTCTGGAATGCGCCACTTGTGAATCTTCCCAATATTGGAAAGACCTGGGGGTGCCCACTCTGACTGACGATACTTGCCCCCTGAACACTCTACCATGTACTTTAACTAAGGAAGTCCTGCTAAGATCTCTGGGATTCCTTTCAACCTTCTCCTGGAGATTGATGCTGCATACTCCAGGAGGAGGCATGGCTATTACAGAAAGATCAAGTTTAAAGTCATCTTGGGGGAAAAAATCCATTTTATGCTCTCATGACAGAGATGGGAAGGGTAAAAACCTCTTCAAACTCCACTTGCAGAAATGCCCAAAGCTTCTTGCCTTCCTTCCCAGAGTGGGGAATCTACAGAGATTATGAAAAGGAATGTGACCATATGGAACCATATATGGTTGGCAACCTTCAGTCTCGAAAGACTATGGTATAAGCCTACAGCACCCTGTATTCCCAAGCAGTCTCCCATCCAAGTACTAACCAGGCCTGACCGTGCTTAGCTTCCGAGATCAGACGAGATCGGGAGATAGTTTTCAGTATAGGGAGATGGTTGGCAACCTTCAGTCTCAAAAGACTATGGTAGAAGCCGACAGCACCGGGTATTCCCAGGCAATCTCCCATCCAAGTATTAACCAGGCCTGACCATGCTTAGCTTCTGAGATCAGACAGGATCAGGCATGTGCAGGGTAACAGTTACTAGCTGGAGAAGATATCCAGGGCTCCGTGCATGGACTCTTCACATGATGAAATGTTTCACATCAAGGCCAGACCTGAGGCCCCAGCTACTTGCTTCAGCAGAGAAAGATCTCTTCACATGAGAAGGAATTAAGTCCCCAAAGACTTCCCAGGATGTCCCTCGCAGGAAAGGTGTCGATATGTGTTGAGTCCTACAACAGAAGGAAGGGATCTGATGCAAGACATTCAGTAGGATAGCTAGCGGATCCCTGTTTTATTAGTTCTTCCTAGATAACAGGATGATGACACAACAAGGTTCTCCTGGCATTTCACGCCTGAAATGGACATGCTTGTAATGCAGAAATTGTGCGGTGTGATGTTTTCATATAAGTGTTTGCAGTTTTGTGTTTTTAAAGCTATTGGAATCCCTGTTAGTGGCTGCTGTTCCCCGTTCCTGTGGATTCCCCCAAATACTGAGCCTGTTCCTGCTCCATTTCACACCCCAGGCGTAGTGTGTAGGGACTCTCAGTGGACATGAAGTGTTGTCCAGTGTGGAGAAATGCTGCCCCCTTGAGGTTAAGGTCAGTATAGCAGGCTTTAAAAAGAAGTCTGCATGATTTTATGAATCCAAAGGAGAGTTATGCTTAATTTGGACCAAATCAAAAGTAGGAAAGTATCTGACTGTGGGCTTTTGAGTCCAAAATACCTCCTCCCCCCAGGAAAATGCAAAGCAAAAAGACGGGGGGGGGGATTGCTTGATCCATTCCTATCTGCAAAAGCACTGCTTTCATCCTGGCTGCAAAAACTGCAAGAGGAATTTCACCTCTTTGCTGGTAAAAGTGGGATCATTTTCCCATAAGCAGCATTTCAGAGGTGCTTTCCTAGTCCCAATATAAGAAAGCAGCCTTTTAAAAGCCTTACCTGATTGGCTTGAGGATCTAGACTGCTTGGGAGATAAAGCGGGAGATAAATCTGTAAATAAAATAAAGGAATAAGTTCATTATTAGAGGTGAGTGAGCAGTTTCAGGTCCTCCTGTTGTTGATTTCAAAAGGATTCCATCTATCCTCCAAAAACAGGGGAGGGGGATATTGAAAACAGCTAGATCGTTTCCCAACATTTCAAGGCTCAGTCAATGCTTGGCCAGCTCTCCCATCTTTCAAGAACCTTCATACCTTTATACCCCCCCAACACATCCTTAATGGTTAAGGCGGTCATGGGGTTGTAGTAAGGGCTACAGAAAAGGAACCAGTGAACCGATCAGGGATGCCTTCTCCCCTGCTGCTAGGGCCATACAGCACAAAGCGAGGGGACTGGCCAGGTTACCACTCCAGGTTACGACTGGCCAGGTTACCTCTGCTGCTTTCAGACACAGGGAGGGCCGCTGAATCAAAGTGCCTTGAGAAGTGATGCCTTTGCAAGGAGGAAGAAGAGAAAGCATGAACTTCATTCATTTGCTGTGCACTCAAACATCACAAAGGAATAGATATGTAACATGCATCTGGTTTTGTTGTGGTTAGCTCAAGGGCTGCTGTGAAATTCATCCTCTCCAGCCTGACCTGAGCAGCAGTTGAGACAAGCAAGGAGAAGACTTCTCCATTCGGAAGCACACAGGCAAGGGGGTGAGACCTCCCCGCTCCTTCCTTAAATCCTCCAGGAATGAGGAATGGTCCCTGCAGGCAAAGGTGGTCTCTTCTCACAGACTCTGCTAGAACTGAGAGTGTGCCATATTCTAGCAAAGTCAATGAGACTCAGACAAATTTGCAGAAAGGAGCTTTGCAAACATAAGAAGCTCACTTTGGCCAGGCTGGAGAGGAGGCTGTATCCGCTCCTACAACTCGCTGTGGGAATGAGATCAAGGGCCCAACCCTGTCCGACTTTCCAGTGCCAACGCAGTGTTTGTTCTCTTACCTCCAGGCTGCATTGCTGCTGCATCAACACTGGAAATTTGAATAGGATTGGGCCCAGAGAGTAGTTTCACCACTGATACCCGGATGACATTTTCAGTGTGGGATGTGCTTCTCGAGGACATGCCGATTCTAAACAAGGGCAGGCCTCTGCCCTGAGGGGCTTACAGTACAGAATAGCCATAACAGAGGGCTGGAAACAGTGGAACCATATGCGCAGTTACATGTATATTAACTCAGTAATGTTTTGGGACTGGGGCTAAGCCATGATGCCAAAGCCTTCCTGGAGGCAGCGGATGTTGGGTTGGGGCTTGCAGGTGATGAGAGAGGAAGCACCTCAGGTGCTCCAGGAGGTGCTCCAGGCTGAAGGGGCAGCAAAGGAGAATTCATTCATTCATGAATGTATTTATTTAAGGAATTTATACCCCGCCTTTCCCTTGCCAAAGCAAATGCCCAGGGTGTCTTCCTAAAAAGTTCATGGTATGCAATGCTATCTTCAAATAATAAAACAGTTCTGGACTCCAGCCGATCCTACAGGTTCCCTCTGGCCTGAACGCCTTCTTTCCTCTCAGGGCACACAGATCAAAGGAAATGGCTGATTCATTAGAAGAATGTGGAGAATTTCAGGCTACTGAGGGAGGTGGAGCTGGGAGAATGAAAGTCATGGCCAGGGATGTAGCAGGATATGAGAGCTGGGAAATACACCTTCTCAGATCTTGCTTGTCTCAGATATTTGGAGCTCTTGATTGATAGACCGAACTAAGCTCTTCAATTATTCTTGAGCACACACTCTGGGGAGGAAGAGAGAAGGTTTTTGTCTCAGTTCCCCATTAGAATATATCACTGTGGAACACGCTACCAGTGCGGTACAAAGACAGACAGTAGTAATCGGCCTCGTCTTCTGACTGAGTGTTACCGATGGTTAAGTAACTGTTGGTCCCAGAGGAAGAAACAGAGAACCGATCTGGGACCCCTGTTCCCTTGCTGCTGCCAGCGAACAGAAGGCGAGGGCTTTGTCCAGCTGTCTGTTGAAGCCAGTAAAAGCCACCCCAGCCACCCCAGCTACCACTACTTTGAGAGCAGGGGAGTTTAATGGTTTGGCCCAGAGATACAGTCTGGGAGGCAGGTTGAGTCAGTGAAGGCTGTGAATGGACCCCTTGAAAACACAAAGAAAGTGTGTGTGAGATGTATGACCTTCATGCACATTTTACACAATACTGCAATATCTTAAGCACGTAATACAAACAAATTTACTGTCCTTCCCAAGGTCATGCTCTGGTCAAGTTTATCATCTATCCTCTTACCTGAGCAATACAGGAAAAGTGCCAGGAAAAGCTGAACCAGGGCCATGGTGGGGTTGTTGAAGGAGTTGGACATCCTGAAGGAAAAGGGTCCTTCCCCCTCCTTCCTTATACCCCCTGGAGCTGAAGGGGTGTCTTTGCATGCAAATGTCTCCTTCTGCCTCACACCTTGCTAGAACCTCCTGCCTCTGTTGCTAATTTGTGTGGCTCCAGCCAAGCCAATGAGCATGCAACAGATTTGCATGAAGGTGTTTTTGAAATGTCACAGGGAAGAGTCCTCACTTTGGCCACGATGAAGAAGGGACAGCAGAAGGCAGGTTCGACCCTCCGCCAAAAAGGTTCACCTGTGAAAAAAGAGAGAGAGAGAGAGAGATGTAGAATTTTCCCAATTCCACCATTCTTAGTCTGGAACGTTTTCCTTGCGAAACTTCTTGATATGGGAGAGATCTACGGGAGCCAATTCTGGTGCAATCTATTCCTTTTCCCCACCAATACGTGGTCAGATAATTTAGCAAGAGAGACCCTCTTCACATCTCCAAGATTTTCTTGAGTAGCCTCCTGGAGATTGATGCGGATTCCTGGTTATTTCATGCCAATCCTGGACAGTTGGCAATTCTAGAAAGGAAGCTGGTGAATAATGTTTATGGGAACTCCACCTGGCAAAATAACTCTTCTATCAGAAGTGGGAAATGCAAAAACCTGTTGAAACCCTCCTTGTAGGAACAGCCACAGCTTTTTGCTCTTCCGTCCCAGATTCTAAGAATTTGGGACCGCGTTGTGGGTGTTGCTGAGGTGCTCCAAGCTTAAAGGTACTAGTAGTAGTAGTAGTAGTAGTAGTAGTAGTAGTAGTAACTTTATTGTCATTGAGCTACAACACAATGAAATTTATGCACCTTTGAGATACAAGCATAAATACGTATATACTCCAATTCCAACAATCACACTCTACACAAGAAGTGGCAGATTTCTACACAGGAGGAGGCATGAAGTCCCTGAAGACTTCCCAGGAAGTCCCTCAGGAGACCACACATGTGCACTGAACTTCCACCTGCATTATCTCACCCTGCAGTGGGAGAGGGCTTTTGTGTATTGAATGTTCCAGTTTGTAGGCAGAGCGGAGGACCAACGCTGCCCTCTGCAGGTCGGAACCAGGCTGGCAGACATCACCCAAGCTGCACACAACTCTTCCAAACACCATTTTGAAGGCACTAAGCAGTCAAGGGCCACATTTTCAGTCCTTCAATCACAGAGTGCAGGACAGGCTGGACATTCTCCCACAGGCGTAACTGACGCTTCAAAGTGTTAACTTCTGGAACGGGGCCCCAATCCTACCCAGTTTTCCAGTGCCAGTGCAGCTATGCCAATGTGTGTGTGTGTGTGTGTGTGTGTGTGTGTGTGTGTGTGTGTGTGTGTGTGTGTGTGTGTGTGGCATCCTTTGGTGGGGAGGCAGTCACAGAGGCATCCTCAGAGTTAGGGAACATTTGTTCCCTTACCTCCAGGCTGTGATGCGGCATCGAGAAGAGAATCCAAAGTTTGGGGAACAGCCCCTTGCTTGGTCTAGGTTGGAAATGAGGCCATAGTACAGAGCTGTGGCTACTCCCAAAAAGTGAATTTTAATGTTTATTAATTTTTTTAATTAATTGTTTTAATTATAAGGAACATCGTTCTTTATATTCAGCGTCTGGGACCCTCCGGTTTGCTTGTGTGGGTTGATTGACATGGGCCAGTGGTTGGGGTTCTCTTACGTTTCAGAAGGAAGTGGGATTGGGTGGCAAGTTCCGCATTCTAATTGTATGAGTCACGCAGACGCAGGCACAGATCAAACCAAGCTTTTCATGTATTATGAAGCACATACTCTGGGGAGGAAGAGAGCAGGTTTTTGTCTCAGTTCTCCATTAGATTGTATCACTGTGGAACACGCCACCACCAGTGCGCTCCCAGGCACCACAGTAATAATCAGCCGCGTCTTCAGCCTGCATGTTGTTGATGGTTAAGTAATTGTTGGTCCCAGAGGAAGAAACAGAGAACCGATCTGGGACGCCTGTTCCGCTGCTGCTGCCAGCGAACAGAAAGCGAGGCCTTTGTCCAGCTGTCTGCTGATACCAGGAAACGTCACTCCAGCTACCACCACCATTACTGGAGCAGCCTAGTTTAACGGTTTGGCCTGGAGACACAGACTCAGAGGCAGGTTGAGTCAGAAATGTCCGTGAATGGACACCTTGAAAACACAAAGAAAGAGCAAGTGAAATGTATGTCCCTCATGCACAGTTTGTGTTCTGAAATATTGCAATAGCATAAACACATAGTATGAACTGGTTTGCTGTTCTTGGCCATGACAGGGGCATGCTGTGATCTAGTTCATCATCCATCCCCTTACCTGAGCAACACAGGAAAAGTGTCAGGAAAGGCTGAGCCCAGGCCATGCTGAGGTAGTTGAAGGACTTGGACATCCTGAAGGAAAAGGGTAACTGGAGGGTCCTTCCCCCTCCTTCCTTATACCCCCTGCAGCTCAAGGGGTGTCTTTGCATGCAAATGTCTCCTTCTGCCTCACACCTTGCTAGAACCTCCTGCCTCTGCTGCTAATCTGTGTGGCTCCAGCCAAGCCAATGAGGATGCAACAGATTTGCATGAAGATGTTTTTGAAATGTTGCAGGGAAGAGTTCTCACTTTGGCCAAGATGAAGATGGGACAGTAGAAGTCAGGTTTGACCCTCCGCCAGAAAGGTTCACATGTGAAAAAAGAGAGAGAGAGAGATGTAGAATTTTCCCAATTCCACCATTCTTGGTCTGGAACGTTTTCCATGCGAATCTTTTTGATATGGGAGAGATCTACAGGTGCCAATTCTGATGCAATCCATTCCTCTGAGACTTTTCCCCACCAATACGTGGTCAGATCATTTAGCAAGATAGACCCTATTCACATCTCTAAGATTTTCTTGAGTAGCCTCCTGGAGATTGATGCGGATTCCTGGTTATTTCATGCCAATCCTGGACAGTTGGCAATTCTAGAAAGGAAGCTGGTGAATAATGTTTATGGGAACTCCACTTGGCAAAATAACTCTTCTATCAGAAGTGGGAAATGCAAAAACCTGTTGAAACCCTCCTTGTAGGAACAGCCAGAGCTTTTTGCACTTCCTTCCCAGATTCTAAGAAATAGGGACGGCGTTGTGGGTGCTGCTGAGATGCTCCAAGCTTAAAGGTAGTAGTAGTAGTAGTAGTAGTAGTAGTAGTAGTAGTAGTAGTAGTAGTAGTAGTAGTAGTAACATTATTGTCGTTGTGCTACAGGACAACGAAATTTATGCATCTTTGAGATACAAGCATAAATATATACTCCAGTTCCAACAATCACACTCTACACAAGAAGTGGCAGATCTCTACACAGGAGGAGGCATGAAGTCCCTGAAGACTTCCCAGGAAGACCCTCAAGAGACCACGCGTGTGCACTGAACTTCCACTTGCATTATCTCACCCTGCAGGGGGAGAGGGCTTTTGTGTATTGAATGCTCCAGCCTGTAGGGAGAGCGGAGGACCAACGCTGCCCTCTGCAGGTCGGAACCAGGCTGGCAGACATCACCCAAGCTGCACACAACACTTCCAAACACCATTTTGAAGGCACAAAGCAGTCAAGGGCCACATTTTCAGTCCTTCAATCACAGAGTTCAGGACAGGCTGGACATTCTCCCACAGGCATAACTGACACTTCAGAGTGTTATCTTCTGGAGTGGGGCCCCAATCCTACCCAGTTTTCCAGTGCCAGTGCAGCCATGCCAATGGGGGTGTGTGTGGGGGGGGGGCATCCTTTGGTGGGGAGGCAGTAACAGAGGCCTCCTCAGTGTTAGGGAAAATTTGTTCCCTTACCTCCAGGCTGCGATGCGGTATCAAGAATAGGATTCAAAGCTTGGGGAACAGCCCCTTGCTTGGTCCAGGTTGGAAATGAGGCCATAGTACAGGGCTGTGGCTACTCCCAAAAAGTGAATTTAATTTTTATTATTTTTTTTAATCATTCACTGTATAATTTCATACAAATTCATTCCCTGTCTATAAAAAGTGTTTAGTCACCAACGATCCCGCATTCCAGAAAGCTCCCCCAACTCAGCACACAACCCAATTCTTCCTAACTCCCCCGGCATGAATGAAGCAGTACAAGGGGGTGATCGCTGTACCCTGTGGGGTGTTTCAGACCCTGGAGATGTTCTCCAGATAAGGGAGCGTTTGTTACCTTGCCCGGCAGTCAGCCCTTGCTGTCTTCCTGGGTCTACTCAGACTTGCACCCGCTACTTTGCTGGTCCAAGTTGACAGGGTAAGTCGGTTCAAGGCCAGGAAGGGGATAGGATGTTCTCAGCACCAGTGTCACCAATACTGCCGCTTTCCTGGCCTTGATCTGCCCTCCTCCCCTTCCCATTCTCCACCCCATTGCTCCACTTATCACCCCATTCCACCCATCCCCACCTTCTGCCCTCCCCTGTGCTGACTTAGCAACACTGGATCTCTTCCTCCAGTGCTGGTATGTGGCCAAGGTTGCTTGTTGTGGAAGCCAGACTGCACAGCATTGCACCTTGCCTTTTACACTCTGCGCCACTGGGATACATGTTGTGTTGGGGCAATCAGCCATTAGGATTTGGACCCACACGTGTTTGACGTTTTCAGTGGATGACTATAAGGGCTCGATTCAAGGCTGCAGACCGTGTGCAATGCAGAAGAGCTCCTGTGGAGCTGGCTTAAATGCTTCTTGAAACAGAGGGTGCTTTCTCTGTATCCTGTTTACAGCCCTTTCCATGGCAGAGATTCCTGGGCCTGGAGTTGCACCAGATATTCCATATCTCCCTTGTCTAAGATATTGGGGTTTTTTTCTACTCCATGGAACACGATTTGGAGGCTTTGAGTTTCACTGACACCAGACACAGTAGTCAGTCTGGCTGAGTGGGGAGAGAGTTCTCCCTTGCAAAGAAAGGGAGACTAGATGACCTTGAGGTGGCCTCCAGTTTTGTCACACACAGAGAATCCGGGAGGGAAGAATTCAGATTTTTAAGTATTCCGGACTCTCCACAGCAGGGAGGAGGAATGAGTGTTGTTGTCAGAGTCCAGCACTAGAAGTCGTCACAGAAAGAGCCTTGCTTGTTCTTGCTTTGCGCTCTCAGATATCACCAAAGCAGAAAGACACAATCCAAGCAGATGTGTTGCGCTGTTCATCTTTGGACGATTTCACATTTCATTCCCTCGCTTGAGTGGTGAGAGAGAAGAGTGAGGAAACCCAGAGCCCAGGACACGGGGAGCTGTTGGAAGCTGTTTGACTTCCAGAAGGAAAATCACAGCTGGATGGAACCTACTGGTCTTAAGTCTCCAGGACCTGGTCTTGCCTGCAAATCTGCCGTGCCCTTTCTGGGCACAGATGAAGCTGAAAACCATCAGCAGTCAGTTCCCTGCCAAGCATCGGAGAGATATGTGGGGGCAGGGAGAGGGTGGGGAGGGAGCAAAACTGGTCAGGGGGAGTGGCCGGAAGGAAGGTGGGTGGTTCAGGCTGGGGAGGGGGTACAGCAGTAGAGGCTGCCGCCACAGCCTAGTCCCCTCCTGTGCCTATTCACCTTACACGGGTCTTTTCAGTGCCAGTGATTGAGCAGGTACTGATCCAAGTTGACCCACAGGTGCTGCTGGGACGTGAAACAGGGTAAGGGAACTGGTATTCAGTTACCCCAAGGAGACCTCCGCCTGCCTTCCTGGTCCCACGGACTACAGCAAAGGCCGTTTTGATGTTGCTGTACCATGGGATGGGCAGCTGGATAGAACTGGGCTTCCCTAGGCGATACCCCAACCCAGGCATCCTGGAAAAGGTGGCTGTCAGGAAGGGACTTGAGGATCACGAGAAAGCAACACACGTGGGCTCCTGAGGAGCAGCAGCAAAGGAGAAACAGCAGAACATCAGAGGGAAGAGAGGGACTGATGAGAGAGGTGGACCTGGACTATCAAAGGTCACGGGCAGGCTATGAACGAAGCAGGATTTGAGAGGTGGAAATGGTAAAGCATCAGAACTTGGCTTCTCTCATTGATTTGAAGCTCTGGATTAAGAAGGGAACATTCTATCTTATATTCAGCTTCTGGGACCCTCCGGTTTGGTTGTGTGGGTTGATTGACATGGGCCAGTGGTTGGGGTCCTCTTATGTTTCAGAAGGAAGTGGAATTGGGTGGCAAGTTCCCCATTCTAATTGTGTGAGTCACGCAGACTCAGGCACAGATCAAACCAAGCTTTTCATGTATTATGAAGCACACACTCTGGGGAGGAAGAGAGCAGGTTTTTGTCTCAGTTCCCCATTAGATTGTATCACTGTGGAACTTGCTACCACCAGTGCCCTCCCAGGCACCACAGTAATAATCAGCCTCGTCTTCAGCCTGCATGTTGGCGATGGTTAAGTAGCCATTGTCCCCAGAAGAAGAGCCAGTGAACCGGTCTGGAACGCCTTCGCCTCTGGTGCTGCTGCCGTACCAGAGAAGGCGAGGCCTTTGTCCAGCTGACTGTTGATACCAACTAACCGAGCCCCAGCTCCCATCAGTGCTGCCGATGCAGGAGATTTGGAGGGTATCGCCCAGAGACACCGACTGGGAGGCAGGTTGAGTCAACGTTGGCTGGGAACGGACACCTTGGCAGAGAGAGAAAGAGGAAACAGAAGGAATTTCTTTCAGTTACTGGTCTGTGCTCTCAAGTATCACAAAGGCAGAAATACACAACTTGTAAGCTGATTAGTTGTTCCTGTCCTCATGGGACTATTTCACATTTCTCATCCATTCCCTTACCTGAGAGGTAAGAGGTAATGTATAGCCCTCGTGCACAGTTTGTGCTCTGAAATATTGCAATAGCATAAACACATAGTACGAACTGGTTTGCTGTTCTTGGCCATGACAGGGGCATGCTGTGATCTAGTTCATCATCCATCCCCTTACCTGAGCAACACAGGAAAAGTATCAGGAAAGGCTGAGCCCAGGCCATGCTGAGGTAGTTGAAGGACTTGGACATCCTGAAGGAAAAGGGTAACTGGAGGGTCCTTCCCTCTCCTTCCTTATACCCCCTGGAGCTGAAGGGGTGTCTTTGCATGCAAATGTCTCCTTCTGCCTCACACCTTGCTAGAACCTCCTGCCTCTGCTGCTACTCTGTGTGGCTCCAGCCAAGCCAATGAGCATGCAACAGATTTGCATGAAGGTGTTTCTGAAATGTAGCAGGGAAGAGTCCTCGCTTTGGCCAAGGAGAAGACGGGATAGCAGAAGTCAGGTGTGACCCACCGCCAAAAAGGTTCACCTGGGAAAAGAGAGAGAAAGAGATGTAAAATATTCCCAATTCCACCATCCTTAGTCTGGAACGTGTTCCTTGTGAATCTTCTTGATATGGGAGAGATCTACAGGTGCCAATTCTGGTGCAATCCATTCCTCTGAGACTATTCCCCACCAATATGTGGTCAGATCATTTAACAAGAGAGACCCTATGCACATCTGCAAGATTTTCTTGAGTAGCCTCCTGGAGATTGATGCGGATTCCTGGTTATTTCCTGCCAATCCTGGACAGTTGGCAATTCTAGAAAGGAAGCTGGTGAATAATGTTTATGGGAACTCCACCTGGCAAAATAACTCTTCTATCAGAAGTGGGAAATGCAAAAACCTGTTGAAACCCTCCTTGTAGGAACAGCCACAGCTTTTTGCTCTTCCTTCCCAGATTCTAAGAAATTGGGACAGCGTTGTGGGTGTTCCTGAGGTACTCCAAGCTTAAAGGTAGCAAACAAGAAATGGCAGATCTCTACACAGGAGGAGGCATGAAGTCCCTGAAGACTCCCCAGGAAGTTCCTCAAGAGACCACGCGTGTGCACTGAACTTCCACCTGCATTATCTCACCCTGCAGGGGTAGAGGGCTTGTGTGTTGAATGCTCCAGCCTGTAGGCAGAGTGGAGGACCAACGCTGCCCTCTGCAGGTCGGAACCAGGCTGGCAGACATCACCCAAGCTGCACACAACACTTCTAAACACAATTCTGAAGGCACAAAGCAGTCAAGGGCCACATTTTCAGTCCTTCAATCACAGAGTTCAGGACAGGCTGGACATTCTCCCACAGGCATAACTGACGCTTCAAAGTGTTAACTTCTGGAACGGGGCCCCAATCCTACCCAGTTTTCCAGTGCCAGTGCAGCTATGCCAATGTGTGTGTGTGTGTGTGTGTGTGTGTGTGTGTGTGTGTGTGTGTGGCATCCTTTGGTGGGGAGGCAGTCACAGAGGCCTCCTCAGAGTTAGGGAAAATTTGTTCCCTTACCTCCAGGCTGTGATGCGGCATCGAGAAGACAATCCAAAGTTTGGGGAACAGCCCCTTGCTTGGTCCAGGTTGGAAATGAGGCCATAGTACAGGGCAGTGTCTACTCCCAAAAAGTGAATTTTAATGTTTATTAATTTTTTTAATTAATTGTTTTAATTATAAGGAACATCGTTCTTTATATTCAGCGTCTGGGACCCTCCGGTTTGGTTGTGTGGGTTGATTGACATGGGCCAGTGGCTGGGGTTCTCTTATGTTTCAGAAGGAAGTGGGATTGGATGGCAAGTTCCGCATTCTAATTGTGTGACTCACGCAGACTCAGGCACAGATCAAACCAAGCTTTTCATGTATTATGAAGCACATACTCTGGGGAGGAAGAGAGCAGGTTTTTGTCTCAGATCTCCATTAGATTGTATCACTGTGGAACGCGCCACCACCAGTGCGCTCCCAGGCACCACAGTAATAATCAGCCTCGTCTTCAGCCTGTATGTTGTTGATGGTTAAGTAACTGTTGGTCCCAGAGGAAGAAACAGAGAACCGATCTGGGACGCCTGTTCCGCTGCTGCTGCCAGCGAACAGAAAGCGAGGCCTTTGTCCAGCTGTCTGCTGATACCAGGAAACGTCACTCCAGCTACCACCGCCATTACTGGAGCAGTCTAGTTTAATGGTTTGGCCCGGAGACACAGACTCAGAGGCACGTTGAGTCAGCAATTGCTGTGAATGGACACCTTGAAAACACAAAGAAAGAGCAAGTGAAATGTATGGCCCTCATGCACAGTTTGTGCTCTGAAATATTGCAATAGCATAAACACATAGTACGAACTGATTTGCTGTTCTTGGCCATGACAGGGGCATGCTGTGATCTAGTTCATCATCTATCCCCTTACCTGAGCAATACAGCAAAAGTGTCAGGAAAGGCTGAGCCCAGGCCATGCTGAGGTAGTTGAAGGACTTGGACATCCTGAAGGAAAAGGGTAACTGGAGGGTCCTTCCCCCTCCTTCCTTATACCCCCTGGAGCTGAAGGGGTGTCTTTGCATGCAAATGTCTCCTTCTGCCTCACACCTTGCTAGAACCTCCTGCCTCTGCTGCTAATCTGTGTGGCTCCAGCCAAGCCAATGAGGATGCAACAGATTTGCATGAAGATGTTTTTGAAATGTTGCAGGGAAGAGTCCTCACTTTGGCCAAGATGAAGATGGGACAGTAGAAGTCAGGTTTGACCCTCCGCCAGAAAGGTTCACATGTGAAAAAAGAGAGAGAGAGATGTAGAATTTTCCCAATTCCACCATTCTTGGTCTGGAATGTTTTCCATGCGAATCTTCTTGATATGGGAGAGATCTACAGGTGCCAATTCTGATGCAATCCATTCCTCTGAGACTTTTCCCCACCAATACGTGGTCAGATCATTTAGCAAGAGAGACCCTCTTCACATCTGCAAGATTTTCTTGAGTAGCCTCCTGGAGATTGATGCGGATTCCTGGTTATTTCATGCCAATCCTGGACAGTTGGCAATTCTAGAAAGGAAGCTGGTGAATAATGTTTATGGGAACTCCACCTGGCAAAATAACTCTTCTATCAGAAGTGGGAAATGCAAAAACCTGTTGAAACCCTCCTTGTAGGAACAGCCACAGCTTTTTGCTCTTCCTTCCCAGATTCTAAGAAATTGGGACGGCGTTGTGGGTGTTGCTGAGGTGCTCCAAGCTTAAAGGTAGTAGTAGTTGTTGTAACTTTATTTTCACTGTGCTACAACACAATGAAATTTATGCACCTTTGAGATACAAGCATAAATACGTATATACTCCAATTCCAACAATCACACTCTACATAAGAAGTGGCAGATCTCTAAGCAGAACGAGGCATGAAGTCCCTGCAGACTCCCTCAAGATACCACACGTTTGCACTGAACTTCCACTGCATTATCTCACCCTACAGGGGTAGAGGGCTTTTGTGTCTTGAATGCTCCAGCCTGTAGGCAGAGCGGAGGACCAACGCTGCCCTCTGCAGGTCCGAACCAGGCTGGCAGACATCACCCAAGCTGCACACAACACTTCCAAACACAATTTTGAAGGCACAAAGCAGTCAAAGGCCACATTTTCAGTCCTTCAATCACAGAGTTCAGGACAGGCTGGACATTCACCCACAGGCATAACTGACACTTCAGAGTGTTAACTTCTGGAACGGGGCCCCAATCCTATCCAGTTTTCCAGTGCCACTGCAGCCATGCCAATAGGGGTGTGTGTGTGTGTGTGTGTGTGTGTGTGTGGCATCCTTTGTTGGGGAGGCAGTAACAGAGGCCTCCTCAGTGTTTGGGAACATTTGTTCCCTTACCTTCAGGTTGCGATGCGGCACTGAGAAGAGGATCCAAATTTTGGGGAACAGCCCCTTGCTTGGTCCAGGTTGGAAATGAGGCCATAGTACATGGCTGTGGCTACTCCCAAAAAGTGAATTTTAATTATTATTATTATTTTTTTAATCGTTCACAGTATAATTTCATACGAATTCATTCCCTGCCTATAAAAAGTGTTTAGTCACCAATGATCCCGCATTCCAGAAAGCCCCCAACTCAATTCAGCACACAACCCAATTCCTCCTAACTCCCCCGGCATGAATGAAGCAGTACAAGGGGGTGATCGCTGTACCCTGTGGGGTGTTTCAGACCCTGGAGATGTTCTCCAGATAAGGGAGCGTTTGTTACCTTGCCCGGCAGTCAGCCCTTGCTGTCCTGCTGGGTCTACTCAGACTGGCGCCCGCTACTTTGCTGGTCCAAGTTGACAGGGTAAGTCGGTTCAAGGCCAGGAAGGGGATAGGATGTTCTCAGCACCAGTGTCACCAATACTGCCGCTTTCCTGGCCTTGAGTCGTCATGGGACTATTTCACATTTCTCATCCATTCCCTTACCTGACAGGTAAGAGATAATGTATAGCCCTCGTGCACAGTTTGTGCTCTGAAATATTGCAATAGCATAAACACATAGTACGAAAGGCTGAGCCCAGGCCATGCTGAGGTAGTTGAAGGACTTGGACATCCTGAAGGAAAAGGGTAACTGGAGGGTCCTTCCCCTTCCTTCCTTATACCCCCTGGAGCTGAAGGGGTGTCTTTGCATGCAAATGTCTCTTGCTGCCTCACACCTTGCTAGAACCTCCTGCCTCTGCTGCTAATCTGTGTGGCTCCAGCCAAGCCAATGAGCATGCAACAGATTTGCATGAAGGTGTTTTTGAAATGTTGCAGGGAAGAGTCCTCACTTTGGCCAAGAAGAAGACGGGACAGCAGAAGGCAGGTGTGACCCACCGCCAAAAAGGTTCACCTGGGAAAAAAGAGAGAGAGAGAGAGAGATGTAGAATTTTCCCAATTCCACCATTCTTGGTCTGGAACGTGTTCCTTGCGAATCTTCTTGATATGGGAGAGATCTACGGGTGCCAATTCTGGTGCAATCCATTCCTCTGAGACGTTTCCCCACCAATACGAGGTCAGATCATTTAGCAAGAGAGACCCTCTTCACATCTTCAAGATTTTCTTGAGTAGCCTCCTGGAGATTGATGCGGATTCCTGGTTATTTCCTGCCAATCCTGGACAGTTGGCAATTCTAGAAAGGAAGCTGGTGAATAATGTTTATGGGAACTCCACCTGGCAAAATAACTCTTCTATCAGAAGTGGGAAATGCAAAAACCTGTTGAAACCCTCCTTGTAGGAACAGCCACAGCTTTTTGCTCTTCCTTCCCAGATTCTAAGAAATTGGGACAGCGTTGTGGGTGTTCCTGAGGTACTCCAAGCTTAAAGGTAGCAAACAAGAAATGGCAGATCTCTACACAGGAGGAGGCATGAAGTCCCTGAAGACTCCCCAGGAAGTTCCTCAAGAGACCACACGTGTGCACTGAACTTCCACCTGCATTATCTCACCCTGCAGGGGTAGAGGGCTTGTGTGTTGAATACTCCAGCCTGTAGGCAGAGCGGAGGACCAACGCTGCCCTCTGCAGGTCGGAACCAGGCTGGCAGACATCACCCAAGCTGCACACAACACTTCCAAACACAATTTTGAAGGCACAAAGCAGTCAAAGGCCACATTTTCAGTCCTTCAATCACAGAGTTCAGGACAGTCTGGACATTCTCCCACAGGCCTAACCGATGCTTCAAAGTGTTAACTTCTGGAACGGGGCCCCAATCCTACCCAGTTTTCCAGTGCCAGTGCAGCTATGCCTGTGTGTGTGTGTGTGTGTGTGTGTGTGTGTGTGTGTGTGTGTGTGTGTGTGTGGCATCCTTTGTTGGGGAGGCAGTCACAGAGGCCTCCTCAGTGTTGGGGAACATTTGTTCCCTTACCTCCAGGCTGTGATGCGGCATCGAGAAGAGGATTCAAAGTTTGGGGAACAGCCCCTTGCTTGGTCCAGGTTGGAAATGAGGCCATAGTACAGGGCTGTGGCTACTCCCAAAAAGTGAATTTAATTTTTATTATTTTTTTTAATCATTCACTGTATAATTTCATACAAAATCATTCCCTGCCTATAAAAAGTGTTTAGTCACCAACGATCCCGCATTCCAGAAAGCTCCCTCAACTCAGCACACAACCCAATTCCTCCTAACTCCCCCGGCATGAATGAAGCAGTACAAGGGGGTGATCGCTGTACCCTGTGGGGTGTTTCAGACCCTGGAGATGTTCTCCAGATAAGGGAGCGTTTGTTACCTTGCCCGGCAGTCAGCCCTTGCTGTCTTCCTGGGTCTACTCAGACTTGCACCCGCTACTTTGCTGGTCCAAGTTGACAGGGTAAGTCGGTTCAAGGCCAGGAAGGGGATAGGATGTTCTCAGCACCAGTGTCACCAATACTGCCGCTTTCCTGGCCTTGATCTGCCTCCTCCCCTTCCCATTCTCCACCCCATTGCTCCACTTATCACCCCATTCCACCCATCACCACCTTCTGCCCTCCCCTGTGCTGACTTAGCAACACTGGATCTCTTCCTCCAGTGCTGGTATGTGGCCAAGGTTGCTTGTTGTGGAAGCCAGGCTGCACAGCATTGCACCTTGCCTTTTACACTCTGCGCCACTGGGATACATGTTGTGTTGGGGCAATGAGCCATTAGGATTTGGACCCACACGTGTTTGACGTTTTCAGTGGATGACTATAAGGGCTCGATTCAAGGCTGCAGACCGTGTGCAGTGCAGAAGAGCTCCTGTGGAGCTGGCTTAAATGCTTCTTGAAACAGAGGGTGCTTTCTCTGTATCCTGTTTACAGCCCTTTCCATGGCAGAGATTCCTGGGCCTGGAGTTGCACCAGATATTCCATATCTGCCTTGTCTGAGATATTGGGGTTTTTTTCTTCTCCACGGAACACGATTTGGGGGCTATGAGTTTCACTGACACCAGACACAGTAATCTGTCTGGCTGAGTTCTCCCTTCCAAAGAAAGGAAGACTAGATGATTTTTCGGTGGCCTCCAGTTTTGTAACGCACAGAGAATCAGGGAGAGGAGAATTCAGATTTTTAAGTATTCTGGACTCTCCACAGCAGGGAGGAGGAATGAGTGTTGTTGTCAGAGTCCAGCACTAGAAGTCATCACAGAAAGAGCCTTGCTTGTTCTTGCTTTGCGCTCTCAGATATCACCAAAGCAGAAAGACACAATCCAAGCAGATGTGTTGCGCTGTTCATCTTTGGACGATGTCACATTTCATACCTCGCTTGAGTGGTGAGAGAGAAGAGTGAGGAAACCCAGAGCCCAGGACACGGGGAGCTGTTGGAAGCTGTTTGACTTCCAGAAGGAAAATCACAGCTGGATGGGACCTTCTGGTCTTAAATCTCTAGGACCTAGTCTTGCCTGCATATCTGCCGTGCCCTTTCTGGGCACAGAGGAAGCTGAAAACCATCAGCAGTCAGTTCCCTGCCAAGCATCGGAGAGATATGCGGGGGCAGGGAGAGGGTGGGAAGGGAGCAAAACTGGTCAGGGGGAGGGCAGGAAGGAAGGAGGGTGGTTCAGGCTGGGGAGGGAGTACAGCAGTAGAGGCTGCCGCCACAGCCTAGTCCCCTCCTGGAATTCACCTTACATGGGTCTTTTCAATGCCAGTGATTGAGCTGGTGCTGATCCAAGTTGACCCATAGGGGCTGCTGGGACGTGAAACAGGGTAAGGGAACTGGTATTCAGTTACCCCAAGGAGACCTCCACCTGCCTTCCTGGTCCCACGGACTACAGCAAAGGCCGTTTTGATGTCGCTGTACCATGGGATGGGCAGCTGGATAGAATTGGGCTTCCCTAGGCGATACCCCAACCCAGGCATCCTGGAAAAGGTGGCTGTCAGGAAGGGACTTGAGGATCACGAGAAAGCAACACACGTGGGCTCCTGAGGAGCTTGATGCTTAAGAAGCAGCAAAGGAGAAACGGCAGACCATCAGAGGGAAGAAAGGGACTGATGAGGGAGGTGGAGCTGGACTATCAAAGGTCACGGGCAGGCTATGAACGAAGCAGGATTTGAGAGGTGGAAATGGTAAAGCATCAGAACTTGGCTTCTCTCATTGATTTGAAGCTCTGGATTAAGAAGGGAACATTCTATCATATTCAGCTTCTGGGACCCTCCGGTTTGGTTGTGTGGGTTGATTGACATGGGCCAGTGGTTGGGGTCCTCTAATGTTTCAGGAGGAAGTGGAATTGGGTGGCAAGTTCCCCATTCTAATTGTGTGAGTCACACAGACTCAGGCACAGATCAAACCAAGCTTTTCTTGTATTATGAAGCACACACTCTGGGGAGGAAGAGAGCAGGTTTTTGTCTCAGTTCCCCATTAGATTGTATCACTGTGGAACTTGTCACCACCAGTGCCCTCCCTGGCACCACAGAAAAAATCAGCCTCGTCTTCAGCCTGCATGTTGTTGATGGTTAAGTAGCCATTGTCCCCAGAAGAAGAGCCAGTGAACCGGTCTGGAACGCCTTCGCCTCTGGTGCTGCTGCCGTACCAGAGAAGGCGAGGCCTTTGTCCAGCTGACTGTTGATACCAACTAACCGAGCCCCAGCTCCCATCAGTGCTTCCAATGCAGGAGATTTGGACGGTTTCGCCCAGAGACACCGACTGGGAGGCAGGTTGAGTCAACATTGGCTGGGAACGGACACCTTGGCAGAGAGAGAAAGAGGAAACAGAAGGAATTTCTTTCAGTTACTGGTCTGTGCTCTCAAGTACCACAAAAGCAGAAATACACGATTTGTAAGCTGATTAGTTGTTCCTGTCCTCATGGGACTATTTCACATTTCTCATCCATTCCCTTACCTGACAGGTAAGAGGTAATGTATAGCCCTCATGCACAGTTTGTGCTCTGAAATATTGCAATAGCATAAACACATAGTACGAACTGGTTTGCTGTTCTTGGCCATGACAGGGACATGCTGTGATCTAGTTCATCATCTATCCCCTTACCTGAGCAATACAGCAAAAGTGTCAGGAAAGGCTGAGCCCAGGCCATGCTGAGGTAGTTGAAGGACTTGGACATCCTGAAGGAAAAGGGTAACTGGAGGGTCCTTCCCTCTCCTTCCTTATACCCCCTGGAGCTGAAGGGGTGTCTTTGCATGCAAATGTCTCCTTCTGCCTCACACCTTGCTAGAACCTCCTGCCTCTGCTGCTAATCTGTGTGGCTCCAGCCAAGCCAATGAGCATGCAACAGATTTGCATGAAGGTGTTTCTGAAATGTAGCAGGGAAGAGTCCTCGCTTTGGCCAAGAAGAAGACGGGATAGCAGAAGTCAGGTGTGACCCACCGCCAAAAAGGTTCACCTGGGAAAAGAGAGAGAAAGAGATGTAAAATTTTCCCAATTCCACCATCCTTAGTCTGGAACGTGTTCCTTGCGAATCTTCTTGATATGGGAGAGATCTACAGGTGCCAATTCTGGTGCAATCCATTCCTCTGAGACTATTCCCCACCAATACGAGGTCAGATCATTTAACAAGAGAGACCCTATGCACATCTGCAAGATTTTCTTGAGTAGCCTCCTGGAGATTGATGCGGATTCCTGGTTATTTCATGCCAATCCTGGACAGTTGGCAATTCTAGAAAGGAAGCTGGTGAATAATGTTTATGGGAACTCCACCTGGCAAAATAACTCTTCCATCATGACATATCAGAAGTGGGGAATGCAAAAACCTGTTGAAACCCTCCTTGTAGGAACAGCCACAGCTTTTTGCTCTTCCTTCCCAGATTCTAAGAAATTGGGACAGCGTTGTGGGTGTTCCTGAGGTACTCCAAGCTTAAAGGTAGCAAACAAGAAATGGCAGATCTCTACACAGGAGGAGGCATGAAGTCCCTGAAGACTCCCCAGGAAGTTCCTCAAGAGACCACGCGTGTGCACTGAACTTCCACCTGCATTATCTCACCCTGCAGGGGTAGAGGGCTTGTGTGTTGAATGCTCCAGCCTGTAGGCAGAGCGGAGGACCAACGCTGCCCTCTGCAGGTCCGAACCAGGCTGGCAGACATCACCCAAGCTGCACACAACACTTCCAAACACAATTCTGAAGGCACAAAGCAGTCAAGGGCCACATTTTCAGTCCTTCAATCACAGAGTTCAGGACAGGCTGTACATTCTCCCACAGGCATAACTGACGCTTCAAAGTGTTAACTTCTGGAACGGGGCCCCAATCCTACCTAGTTTTCCAGTGCCAGTGCAGCTATGCCAGTGTGTGTGTGTGTGTGTGTGTGTGTGTGTGTGTGTGGCATCCTTTGGTGGGGAGGCAGTCACAGAGGCCTCCTCAGAGTTAGGGAAAATTTGTTCCCTTACCTCCAGGCTGTGATGCGGCATCGAGACGACAATCCAAAGTTTGGGGAACAGCCCCTTGCTTGGTCCAGGTTGGAAATGAGGCCATAGTACAGAGCAGTATCTACTCCCAAAAAGTGAATTTTAATGTTTATTAATTTTTTTAATTAATTGTTTTAATTATAAGGAACATCGTTCTTTATATTCAGCGTCTGGGACCCTCCGGTTTGGTTGTGTGGGTTGATTGACATGGGCCAGTGGCTGGGGTTCTCTTATGTTTCAGAAGGAAGTGGGATTGGGTGGCAAGTTCCGCATTCTAATTGTGTGACTCACGCAGACTCAGGCACAGATCAAACCAAGCTTTTCATGTATTATGAAGCACATACTCTGGGGAGGAAGAGAGCAGGTTTTTGTCTCAGTTCTCCATTAGATTGTATCACTGTGGAACAAGCCACCACCAGTGCGCTCCCAGGCACCACAGTAATAATCAGCCTCGTCTTCAGCCTGCATGTTCTTGATGGTTAAGTAACTGTTGGTCCCAGAGGAAGAAACAGAGAACCGATCTGGGACGCCTGTTCCGCTGCTGCTGCCAGCGAACAGAAAGCGAGGCCTTTGTCCAGCTGTCTGCTGATACCAGGAAACGTCACTCCAGCTACCACCGCCATTACTGGAGCAGCCTAGTTTGATGGTTTGGCCCGGAGACACAGACTCAGAGGCACGTTGAGTCAGCAATGGCTGTGAATGGACACCTTGAAAACACAAAGAAAGAGCAAGTGAAATGTATGGCCCTCATGCACAGTTTGTGCTCTGAAATATTGCAATAGCATAAACACATAGTACGAACTGATTTGCTGTTCTTGGCCATGACAGGGGCATGCTGTGATCTAGTTCATCATCTATCCCCTTACCTGAGCAACACAGGAAAAATGTCAGGAAAGGCTGAGCCCAGGCCATGCTGAGGTAGTTGAAGGACTTGGACATCCTGAAGGAAAAGGGTAACTGGAGGGTCCTTCCCCCTCCTTCCTTATACCCCCTGGAGCTGAAGGGGTGTCTTTGCATGCAAATGTCTCCTTCTGCTTCACACCTTGCTAGAACCTCCTGCCTCTGCTGCTAATCTGTGTGGCTCCAGCCAAGCCAATGAGGATGCAACAGATTTGCATGAAGATGTTTTTGAAATGTTGCAGGGAAGAGTCCTCACTTTGGCCAAGATGAAGATGGGACAGTAGAAGTCAGGTTTGACCCTCCGCCAGAAAGGTTCACATGTGAAAAAAGAGAGAGAGAGATGTAGAATTTTCCCAATTCCACCATTCTTGGTCTGGAACGTTTTCCATGCGAATCTTCTTGATATGGGAGAGATCTACAGGTGCCAATTCTGATGCAATCCATTCCTCTGAGACTTTTCCCCACCAATACGTGGTCAGATCATTTAGCAAGAGAGACCCTCTTCACATCTACAAGATTTTCTTGAGTATCCTCCTGGAGATTGATGCGGATTCCTGGTTATTTCCTGCCAATCCTGGACAGTTGGCAATTCTAGAAAGGAAGCTGGTGAATAATGTTTATGGGAACTCCACCTGGCAAAATAACTCTTCTATCAGAAGTGGGAAATGCAAAAACCTGTTGAAACCCTCCTTGTAGGAACAGCCACAGCTTTTTGCTCTTCCTTCCCAGATTCTAAGAAATTGGGACGGCGTTGTGGGTGTTGCTGAGGTGCTCCAAGCTTAAAGGTAGTAGTAGTAGTTGTAACTTTATTGTCACTGTGCTACAACACAATGAAATTTATGCACCTTTGAGATACAAGCATAAATATATACTCCAACAATCACACTCTACATAAGAAGTGGCAGATCTCTATGCAGAACGAGGCATGAAGTCCCTGCAGACTCCCTCAAGAGACCACACGTTTGCACTGAACTTCCACTGCATTATCTCACCCTACAGGGGTAGAGGGCTTTTGTGTCTTGAATGCTCCAGCCTGTAGGGAGAGCGGAGGACCAACGCTGCCCTCTGCAGGTCGGAACCAGGCTGGCAGACATCACCCAAGCTGCACACAACACTTCCAAACACAATTTTGAAGACACAAAGCAGTCAAGGGCCACATTTTCAGTCCTTCAATCACAGAGTTCAGGACAGGCTGGACATTCACCCACAGGCATAACTGACACTTCAGAGTGTTAACTTCTGGAACGGGGCCCCAATCCTACCCAGTTTTCCAGTGCCAGTGCAGCCATGCCAATAGGTGTGTGTTTGTGTGTGTGTGTGTGTGTGTGGCATCCTTTGTTGGGGAGGCAGTAACAGAGGCCTCCTCAGTGTTTGGGAACATTTGTTCCCTTACCTTCAGGTTGCGATGCGGCACTGAGAAGAGGATCCAAATTTTGGGGAACAGCCCCTTGCTTGGTCCAGGTTGGAAATGAGGCCATAGTACATGGCTGTGGCTACTCCCAAAAAGTGAATTTTAATTATTATTATTATTTTTTTAATCGTTCACAGTATAATTTCATACGAATTCATTCCCTGCCTATAAAAAGTGTTTAGTCACCAATGATCCCGCATTCCAGAAAGCCCCCAACTCAATTCAGCACACAACCCAATTCCTCCTAACTCCCCCGGCATGAATGAAGCAGTACAAGGGGGTGATCGCTGTACCCTGTGAGGTGTTTCAGACCCTGGAGATGTTCTCCAGATAAGGGAGCGTTTGTTACCTTGCCCGGCAGTCAGCCCTTGCTGTCCTGCTGGGTCTACTCAGACTTGCGCCCGCTACTTTGCTGGTCCAAGTTGACAGGGTAAGTCGGTTCAAGGCCAGGAAGGGGATAGGATGTTCTCAGCACCAGTGTCACCAATACTGCCGCTTTCCTGGCCTTGAGTCGTCATGGGACTATTTCACATTTCTCATCCATTCCCTTACCTGACAGGTAAGAGATAACGTATAGCCCTCGTGCACAGTTTGTGCTCTGAAATATTGCAATAGCATAAACACATAGTACGAAAGGCTGAGCCCAGGCCATGCTGAGGTAGTTGAAGGACTTGGACATCCTGAAGGAAAAGGGTAACTGGAGGGTCCTTCCCCTTCCTTCCTTATACCCCCTGGAGCTGAAGGGGTGTCTTTGCATGCAAATGTCTCCTGCTGCCTCACACCTTGCTAGAACCTCCTGCCTCTGCTGCTAATCTGTGTGGCTCCAGCCAAGCCAATGAGCATGCAACAGATTTGCATGAAGGTGTTTTTGAAATGTTGCAGGGAAGAGTCCTCACTTTGGCCAAGAAGAAGACGGGACAGCAGAAGGCAGGTGTGACCCACCGCCAAAAAGGTTCACCTGGGAAAAAAGAGAGAGAAAGAGAGATGTAGAATTTTCCCAATTCCACCATTCTTGGTCTGGAACGTGTTCCTTGCGAATCTTCTTGATATGGGAGAGATCTACGGGTGCCAATTCTGGTGCAATCCATTCCTCTGAGACTTTTCCCCACCAATACGAGGTCAGATCATTTAGCAAGAGAGACCCTCTTCACATCTTCAAGATTTTCTTGAGTAGCCTCCTGGAGATTGATGCGGATTCCTGGTTATTTCCTGCCAATCCTGGACAGTTGGCAATTCTAGAAAGGAAGCTGGTGAATAATGTTTATGGGAACTCCACCTGGCAAAATAACTCTTCTATCAGAAGTGGGAAATGCAAAAACCTGTTGAAACCCTCCTTGTAGGAACAGCCACAGCTTTTTGCTCTTCCTTCCCAGATTCTAAGAAATTGGGACAGCGTTGTGGGTGTTCCTGAGGTACTCCAAGCTTAAAGGTAGCAAACAAGAAATGGCAGATCTCTACACAGGAGGAGGCATGAAGTCCCTGAAGACTCCCCAGGAAGTTCCTCAAGAGACCACGCGTGTGCACTGAACTTCCACTGCATTATCTCACCCTGCAGGGGTAGAGGGCTTGTGTGTTGAATGCTCCAGCCTGTAGGCAGAGCGGAGGACCAACGCTGCCCTCTGCAGGTCCGAACCAGGCTGGCAGACATCACCCAAGCTGCACACAACACTTCCAAACACAATTTTGAAGGCACAAAGCAGTCAAAGGCCACATTTTCAGTCCTTCAATCACAGAGTTCAGGACAGGCTGGACATTCTCCCACAGGCCTAACCGATGCTTCAAAGTGTTAACTTCTGGAACGGGGCCCCAATCCTACCCAGTTTTCCAGTGCCAGTGCAGCTATGCCAGTGTGTGTGTGTGTGTGTGTGTGTGTGTGTGTGTGTGTGTGGCATCCTTTGGTGGGGAGGCAGTCACAGAGGCCTCCTCAGTGTTAGGGAAAATTTGTATCACTGTGGAACTTGCCACCACCAGTGCTCTCCCAGGCACCACAGTAATAGTCAGCCTCATCTTCCGGCTCAGTGTTACCGATGGTTAAGTAACTGTTGGTCCCAGAGGAAGAAACAGAGAACCGATCTGGGACGCCTGTTCCGCTGCTGCTGCCAGCGAACAAAATGCGAGGCCTTTGTCCAGCTGTCTGTTGTAACCAGGAAACGTCACTCCAGCTACCACCGCCACTACTGGAGCAGGCTAGTTTAACGGTTTGGCCCGGAGACACAGATTCAGAGGCACGTTGAGTCAGAAATGTCCGTGAATGGACACCTTGAAAACACAAAGAAAGAGCAAGTGAAATGTATGGCCCTCATGCACAGTTTGTGCTCTGAATTATTGCAATAGCATAAACACATAGTACGAACTGATTTGCTGTTCTTGGCCATGACAGGGGCATGCTGTGATCTAGTTCATCATCTATCCCCTTACCTGAGCAATACAGCAAAAGGGTCAGGAAAGGCTGAGCCCAGGCCATGCTGAGGTAGTTGAAGGACTTGGACATCCTGAAGGAAAAGGGTAACTGGAGGGTCCTTCCCCCTCCTTCCTTATACCCCCTGCAGCTCAAGGGGTGTCTTTGCATGCAAATGTCTCCTTCTGCTTCACACCTTGCTAGAACCTCCTGCCTCTGCTGCTAATCTGTGTGGCTCCAGCCAAGCCAATGAGGATGCAACAGATTTGCATGAAGATGTTTTTGAAATGTCGCAGGGAAGAGTCCTCGCTTTGGCCAAGAAGAAGACGGGATAGCAGAAGGCAGGTGTGACCCACCGCCAAAAAGGTTCACCTGGGAAAAGAGAGAGAAAGAGATGTAAAATTTTCCCAATTCTACCATCCTTAGTCTGGAACGTGTTCCTTGCGAATCTTCTAGATATGGGAGAGATCTACGGGTGCCAATTCCGATGCAATCCATTCCTCTGAGACTTTTCCCCACCAATACGTGGTCAGATCATTTAGCAAGAGAGACCCTATTCACATCTGCAAGATTTTCTTGAGTAGCCTCCTGGAGATTGATGCGGATTCCTGGTTATTTCATGCCAATCCTGGACAGTTGGCAATTCTAGAAAGGAAGCCGGTGAATAATGTTTATGGTAACTCCACCTGGCAAAATAACTCTTCTATCAGAAGTGGGAAATGCAAAAACCTGTTGAAACCCTCCTTGTAGGAACAGCCATAGCCTTTTGCTCTTTCTTCCCAGATTCTAAGAAATTGGGACTGCATTGTGGGCATTGCTGAGGTGCTCCAAGTTTAAAGGTAGTAGTAGTAGTAGTAGTAGTAGTAGTAGTAGTAGTAGTAACTTTATTTGTCATTGTGCTACAACACAATGAAATTTATGCACCTTTGAGATACAAGCATAAGTATATACTCCAATTCCAACAATCACACTCTACACAAGAAGTGGCAGATCTCTACACAGGAGGAGGCATGAAGTCCCTGAAGACTTCCCAGGTAGTCCCTCAAGATACCACACGTGTGCACTGAACTTCCACCTGCATTATCTCACCCTGCAGGGGTAGAGGGCTTTTGTGTATTGAATGCTCCAGTCTGTAGGCAGAGCGGAGGACCAACGCTGCCCTCTGCAGGTCGGAACCAGGCTGGCAGACGTCACCCAAGCTGCACACAACACTTCCAAACACAATTCTGAAGGCACAAAGCAGTCAAGGGCCACATTTTCAGTCCTTCAATCACAGAGTACAGGACAGGCTGGACATTCACCCACAGGCATAACTGACACTTCAAAGTGTTAACTTCTGGAACAGGGCCCCAATCCTACCCAGTTTGCCAGTGCCAGTGCAGCCATGCCAATGGGTGTGTGTGTGTGGCATCCTTTGTTGGGGAGGCAGTCACAGAGGCCTCCTCAGTGTTAGGGAACATTTGTTCCCTTACCTCCAGGCTGCGAAGCGGCATCAAGAAGAGGATCCAAAGTTTGGGGAACAGCCCCTTGCTTGGTCCAGGATGGAAATGAGGCCATAGTACATGGCTGTGGCTACTCCCAAAAAGTGAATTTTAATGTTTATTAATATTTTTAATTAATTGTTTTAATTATAAGGAACATCCTTCCTTATATTCAGCGTCTGGGACCCTCCGGTTTGGTTGTGTGGGTTGATTGACATGGGCCAGTGGTTGGGGTCCTCTTATGTTTCAGAAGGAAGTGGGATTGGCAAGTTCCCCATTCTAATTGTTTGAGTCACGCAGACTCAGGCACAGATCAAACCAAGCTTTTCATGTATTATGAAGCACATACTCTGGGGAGGAAGAGAGCAGGTTTTTGTCTCGGTTCCCCATTAGATTGTATCACTGTGGAACATGCTACCACCAGTGCTCTCCGAGGCCCCACAGTAATAATCAGCCTCGTCTTCAGCCTGCATGTTGCTGATGGTTAAGTAACTGTTGGTCCCAGAGGAGGAAACAGAGAACCGATCTGGGACGCCTGTTCCGCTGCTGCTGCCAGCGAACAGAAGGCGAGGCCTTTGTCCAGCTGTCTGTTGATACCAGCCAAAGCTACCCCACCTCCCACCGCTGTTTCCGGAGCAGGGGAGTTCAATGGTTTGGCCCGGAGACACAGACTCAGAGGCAGGTTGAGTCAGCAATGGCTGTGAATGGACACCTTGAAAACACAAAGAAAGAGCAAGTGAAATGTATTTCCCTCATGCACAGTTTGTGCTCTGAAATATTGCAATAGCATAAACACATAGTACGAACTGATTTGCTGTTCTTGGCCATGACAGGGGCATGTTGTCATCTAGTTCATCATCTATCCCCTTACCTGAGCAATACAGCAAAAGGGTCAGGAAAGGCTGAGCCCAGGCCATGCTGAGGTAGTTGAAGGACTTGGACATCCTGAAGGAAAAGGGTAACTGGAGGGTCCTTCCCTCTCCTTCCTTATACCCCCTGGAGCTGAAGGGGTGTCTTTGCATGCAAATGTCTCCTTCTGCCTCACACCTTGCTAGAACCTCCTGCCTCTGCTGCTACTCTGTGTGGCTCCAGCCAAGCCAATGAGCATGCAACAGGTTTGCATGAAGGTGTTTTTGAAATGTTGCAGGGAAGAGTCCTCGCTTTGGCCAAGATGAAGATGGGACAGTAGAAGTCAGGTTTGACCCTCCGCCAAAAAGGTTCACCTGGGAAAAGAGAGAGAGAGAGAGAGAGAGTTGTAGAATTTTCCCAATTCCACCATTCTTGGTCTGGAACGTTTTCCATGCGAATCTTCTTGATATGGGAGAGATCTACAGGTGCCAATTCTGATGCAATCCATTCCTGGAAAGGAAGCTGGTGAATAATGTTTATGGGAACTCCACCTGGCAAAATAACTCTTCTATCAGAAGTGGGAAATGCAAAAACCTGTTGAAACCCTCCTTGTAGGAACAGCCACAGCTTTTTGCTCTTCCTTTTCAGATTCTAAGAAATCAAGGTCCCTGCCCCAAAGGGTTTACAGTCTAGATCAGGGGAGTCCGAGTAATTTCATACTGTGGGCCAAACAGCATTCATGGTGTTGGTCCACAGCTCAAAGTGACATAATTAAGCAGGTGATGGCCTGAAATAAGGACCTTTTTTTTACGTAGGAACTCATTAGTTACAAATATGTGCAAATTTTGATCCTATTTTCAAGACGCGGGAGAGCCCAATTAGCACGCGATGGGGCTCCCATGATATGGGAGAGCCCATTTCAGCCACACTTCACAGTTCAGGTGCTCTGCAAAGTGACACCTGAGCAGAAGGGGTGCTGCTGAACAGGCTGCCCCTGTGATAAGTGGGCACCTCCATCTCTCACCTTGCTTCGTCTGCCCCTCCTCTTGCATCGCTCCTTGCCTTCCGAGACAGACCTCCCTCTGTCTCTTCCTCCCAGAGCCTCAGCAGAAGTGAGGCTGCTATAAAGCTGGCACTAGAAGAGCCGATTGTCACGGGGGCCAGAAAAAGAGCTTCCAAGGGCTGGATCCAGTCCACAGAGCTGATGTTTGATGCCCTTGATCTAGAAACTGACACCACAGGGCCTACAGAGGGATCGATGGGGCTGGAGACAAGGGCAGTGTGTGCAACTGTTTCAGATACCAGGCACATAAAATCAGGCCCCAGTCGCATCCCTGCCAGCAGCACCAGTGCAGCTTTGGTGGAGGAGCTGAGCTGAAACTTCTTGAATTCTGCTCCTGTCCACCCTGGTGTCATCGCCATCTAGACTGTACCCAGCAGTAAGAGATGGTTTCCGGCTTAATCCTTGTCTTGTGGGCCATTGTGGGGCATTTGGTGGGCCATGGTGAGATACAGGAAGCTGGACTAGATGGGCCTTTGGCCTGATCCAACAAGGCTCTTCTTATGCTCTTATCATATAGCACCCTCAGTGTGCATGCTGCTTTTCAGAGAGTAAAAGGTCTCTGCCCCTAGGGCTTACAGTCTAGAAAATGACACAGGGGAGCCTCAAGAGGGATGGGTGAGAGCTGGGTACAGGGGAAGCCTGTGCAATTGTTTCAGCTGCAACCTCAGTCGCAGAGAGGGTGGGGTCTGAAGGTTGTGAGTGAGGAAGCAACACAGATGCTCAGGAGGTCCTGGCTTAAGGAGAAGCATAAGAGAAAGAGAACAGCCTTTAGTGGGAAGGAGAGAGACTCATGAGGAGGGTGGAGCTGGACATTTGAAGGTCATTGGCAGGATATGAGTGTGGCAGGATAGGAGAGCTGAGAACTGTAAAGCCTCAGATCTTGCTAGTCTGAGGCTGTAATTCTTACCTCACTTTCCTGGGAGTAAGACCCATGGAACACAGTAGGACTTACTTTTGAGTAGACCTGGTTAGGCTTGTGCCCTAAAACAGCTGAAGCTGTTGACTCAGAGGGAATCTCTTTTGCTGCACTCTGCTTATGAGAAGCCCCAGTTCCATGCTTTGGGTTTATCTATATGGGTCACTGGTTGGGATCTGCCTATATTGCAGGAGGAAGTTGGATTAGCTGGGCTAATTACCCACTCCAGCTTCATGATTCACACACATTCTGGCACAGATCAAGTCAAACTCTTAAGAAGTGTTGAGCACACTGGGGAGGAATAGAGAAGGTTTTTGTCTCAGTTCCTCATTAGATTCTATCACTGTGGAACTTGAAGCCACTTGCGTTCTCCCAGGCAACACAGTAATAATCAGCCTCATCTTCAGGTTGAGTGTTTGTGATGGTTAAGTAGCCGTTGGTCCCAGAGGAAGAAGCAGAGAACCGGTCTGGGACCCCCGTTCCTTTGTTGCTCCCATAGAAGAGAAAGCGAGGGCTTTGTCCAGCTGTCTGTTGATGCCAGCCAAAGCTACCCCAGTTCCCACCACTGCTTCTTGAGCAGGGGAGTTTAATGGTTTGGCCCAGAGACACAGATTGGGAGGCAGGTTGTGTCAACGTTGACTGGCAATGGAAACCTTTTGAGGAAAAAGGAAAATTTTTAAAAAGCATCAGCTCAACTATTTTCAGTGCTCTCAGATATCGCAATACTTTCAAACACAGTATCAATGAATTGGTTGCTACTTCTATCACACCCTTACCTGAGAAGGATTGGAGAAGTGCCAGGGAAAGCAGTACCCAAGCCATGTTGAGCTCTAGAGGAGACTTGGGCTTTCTGCAGCACACTGATAGGACTTAAGGCACCTCCTCCTGCCTTAAATCCCCCAGAGCTGAAGAGCAGCTATGAATGCAAATAGGTCCTGCGTTCATTGGCTGTGTGCTAGAACTTCATTCTGTTATTCCTCATTTAAAGCATTTCTGCCCATCTCTTTTGGTATACACTGGAGTTCTGGAGGGTCCTATAGCCCAAGAACATAACATAAGAACATAAGAACAGCCCCACTGGATCAGGCAATAGGCCCATCTAGTTCAGCTTCCTGTATCTCATAGCGGCCCACCAAATGCCCCAGGGAGTACACCAGATAACAAGAGACCTCATCCTGGTGCCCTCCCTTGCATCTGGCCTTCTGACATAACCCATTTCTAAAATCAGGAGGTTGCGCATACACATCATGGCTTGTACCCCATAATGGATTTTTCCTTCAGAAACTTGTCCAATCCCCTTTTAAAGGCGTCTAGGCTAGACGCCAGCACCACATCTTGTGGCAAGGAGTTCCACAGACCGACCACACGCTGAGTAAAGAAATATTTTCTTTTGTCTGTCCTAACCCGCCCAACACTCAATTTGAGTGGATGTCCCCTGGTTCTGGTGTTATGTGAGAGTGTAAAGTGCATCTCCCTATCCACTCTGTCCATCCCCTGCATAATTTTGTATGTCTCAATCATGTCCCCCCTCAGGCGTCTCTTTTCTAGGCTGAAGAGGCCCAAACACCATAGCCTTTCCTCATAAGGAAGGTGCCCCAGCCCCGTAATCATCTTAGTCGCTCTCTTTTGCACCTTTTCCATTTCCACTATGTCTTTTTTGAGATGCGGCGACCAGAACTGGACACAATACTCCAGGTGTGGCCTTACCATAGATTTGTACAACAGCATTATAATACTAGCCGTTTTGTTCTCAATACCCTTCCTAATGATTCCAAGCATAGAATTGGCCTTCTTCACTGCCGCCGCACATTGGGTCAACACTTTCATCGACCTGTCCACCACCACCCCAAGATCTCTCTCCTGATCTGTCACAGACAGCTCAGAACCCATCAGCCTATATCTAAAGTTTTGATTTTTTGCCCCAATGTGCATGACTTTACACTTACTGACATTGAAGCGCATCTGCCATTTTGCTGCCCATTCTGCCAGTCTGGAGAGATCCTTTTGGAGCTCCTCACAATCACTTCTGGTCTTCACCACTTGGAAAAGTTTGGTGTCGTCTGCAAACTTAGCCACTTCACTGCTCAACCCTGTCTCCAGGTCATTTATGAAGAGGTTGAAAAGCACCGGTCCCAGGACAGATCCTTGGGGCACACCGCTTTTCACCTCTCTCCATTGTGAAAATTGCCCATTGACACCCACTCTCTGCTTCCTGGCCTCCAACCAGTGCTCAATCCATGAGAGGACCTGTCCTCTAATTCCCTGACTGTGGAGTTTTTTCAGTAGCCTTTGGTGAGGGACCATGTCAAACGCCTTCTGAAAGTCCAGATAGATAATGTCCACGAGTTCTCCCACATCCACATGCCTGTTGACCTTTTCAAAGAATTCTATAAGGTTCGTGAGGCAAGACTTACCCTTACAGAAGCCATGCTGACTCTCCCTCAGCAAGGCCTGTTCGTCTATGTGTTTTGAGATCCTATCTTTGATGAGGCATTCCACCATCTTACCCGGTATGGATGTTAGGCTGACCGGCCTATAGTTTCCCAGGTCCCCCCTCTTTCCCTTTTTAAAAATAGGCGTGACATTTGCTATCCTCCAATCTTCTGGCACCGTGGCCGTTTTGAGGGACAAGTTGCATACCTTAGTCAAGAGGTCTGCAACTTCATTCTTCAGTTCCTTAATAACTCTTGGGTGGATGCCATCAGGGCCCGGTGACTTATTGATCTTTAATTTATCAATGAGGTCTGAAACATCTTCTCTTTTAACCTCTATCTGACTTAACTCCTCGGTCAGGAGGGGCCGTTCAGGCAGCGGTATCTGCCCGAGGTCTTCTGCCGTGAAGACAGATGCAAAGAACTCATTTAATTTCTCTGCCATCTCTAAATCTCCTTTTATCTCCCCTTTCCCTCCCTCACCATCCAGAGGGCCAACCACTTCTCTGGCAGGTTTCCTGCTTCTAACATATTTGAAGAAGCTTTTATTATTCCCCTTAATGTTGCTGGCCATGTGTTCCTCATAGTCTCGCTTGGCCTCCCGTATCACCTTCTTACATTTCTTTTGCCACAGTTTATGTTCCTTTTTATTCTGCTCATTAGGGCAAGACTTCCATTTACAGAAGGAAGCTTCCTTGCCCTTTACAGCCTCTCTAACTTGGCTGGTTAGCCATGCGGGCACCCTCCTGGATTTAGTGGAACCCTTCTTTCTTTGTGGTATACACCTCTGCTGGGCCTCTATTACTGTTGTTTTAAGCAGCCTCCATGCTTAAAATGGAGAGATTGGACTCTTTTTACCCTCCCTTTCAACCTCCTTCTAACCAGCCTCCTCATTTGAGGGAAGTCCGCCCGTCGGAAGTCAAGGGTTTTTGTTAGAGATTTGCCTGGTATTCTTCCCCCAACATGCATGTCAAAACGGATCGCAGCATGATCACTGTTCCCCAATGGCTCAGTAACGTTTACATCTCTAACCAGGTCCTGCATACTGCACAATATTAAATCCAGAGTCACCTGTCCTCTGGTGGGCTCCGTGACTAGCTGCCACAGTCATTTAGCACGTCAAGAAATCCGGTTTCCTTATCGTGACCAGAACACAAATTGACCCAGTCAATATGAGGATAATTGAAGTCCCCCATGATTACAACCCTGTCCCTCCTTGTCACCTCCCTGATCTGTTTCCTCATTTCAAGGTCCCCATCCGATTTCTGGTCTGGAGGACGATAGCACGCCCCCAGTATTACATCGCTGCACAAGCTTGGTAATTTAACCCACAGAGATTCTACGGTGGAGTCGGACCCACCTTCAATCTCTACTTTGCTGGATTCTATCCCTTCCTTAACGTAAATGGCCACCCCACCTCCAACACGCCCCTGCCTGTCCCTCCTGTAGAGTTTATAGCCCGGGATTGCGGTATCCCACTGATTCTCCACATTCCACCAGGTTTCCGTTATGCCCACTATGTCAATGTTTTCCCTTGTCACCAGACATTCCAGTTCTCCCACCTTTGCTCGTAGACTTCGGGCATTCGCATAAAAGCATTTGGACACGGAATGCCCCAGGATGGGCTGCTTATTCACTCCTTTGTCCCCGCATCCTCTCATTGTGCCAAACTGTCTATCACATCCCATCATGCTACCTTTCCCAATTTCTTCTCCTACTCTGCCTTTGTCTTGTTGTTCTCTAACCTCCCCATCCTCATCCCATAGGGCTGAATCCCATAGGGCATCCCATAGGGATGAGGAGTCCCGGATGCCCCTCGGCTCCTGTTGGCCTTCCCCCAGGGATCAGTTTAAAAGCTGCTCTGCCACCTTTTTAATGTTATGCGCCAGCAGTCTGGTTCCATTCTGGTTCAAATGGAGCCCGTCCCTCTTGTACAGGCCCCGCTTGTCCCAAAACGTTCCCCAGTGCCTAACGAATCTAAACCCCTCCTCCCTACACCACCGTCTCATCCACGCATTGAGACCCCTGATCTCCGCCTGCCTAGCTGGCCCTGCGCGTGGAACAGGTAGCACTTCAGAGAACGCTACCTTTGAGGTCCTGGCTTTCAGCTTCCTGCCTAAAAGCCTAAATTTGGCCTCCAGGACCTCCCAGCTACACTTGCCCACGTCGTTGGTGCCGACATGCACCACAGCCACTACCTCTCCCCCAGCACTGTCTACTAGCCTGTCTAGACGAGAAGTGATGTCTGCAACCTTCGCACCAGGCAGGCAAGTCACCATGCGGTCCTCACATCCGTCGCAAACCCCCCTCTCTATGTTTCTAATAATCGAATCCCCCACTACAAGAAGCCCCCGACCCCCGTCCCACCGAGGAGTATCCTGAGTGCGTTCGGATACGGGCCCGTCCCCTAGAGAAGGGGTCCCCCCCAGGGAATTGTTTCCCTCCTCTCCAGGATGACGTCCTCCAGCCCCGAGACTTCCCACCCGGGCAGCCGAGGAGCTGCACGCCTGAGGTTGGGACGCAGCCTGATCAACCCCGGAAGTCTCCCCACGGTCCTCCTCTGCCTTCCTGTGCTTCTCCAGGTCACCCACCAAGGCTTCAAGGGAGCGGACGCGTTCCCTGAGACCCTGGAGCTCCTTGCACCGAGGACACACCCATGACTTATGCCCCAGAGGCATATAATCATACATGTGGCACTCAATGCAGAACACTGGATAGCCCCCACCCTGCTGCTGGCTTTCTGACTGCGTAGCTTTTTTGTTGTTGTTGTTGTTTTATTTAGGGGTCCTTTTAAAAACCCTACACTGGATAGCAGCCCTCTTCTCAAGGGAAGAGGAAGGGCAGTGTATGGGGCCCTGGCCTCCTCGCCCTGCTGCTGAACTCACCCAGATGCTAAACTCTCGGTTTACCTGGCACTTAGTTCCCAGAGGCACTGGGGGTCCCAGAGGCCACACGCGTCTGGAGAGAGCCTCATGCGATGGCCTGCCTAGCTTTATACTCCTGGCTGGCTCCTCCCTCCTCCTTCCTTCCTGGTTGAAAGGGGGCTGACCTTCCCAGGTGAGTTTACAAAAGCTCAGGAAGACAAAAGGCTGCTGATGGGCGTGACCTACTCTGCAGGCTCCTGAATGGAGTGCTTGGATTAGCCTAATGGGGCTCTTTTCACCTCCTAAGGTGGTGATGCTGAAATTCTAAAATGGACTATGCCTGGGTGGTTGGCCCTTCCTAGGTTCTTTCCCTCCTAGTTCTGTTCTCTTAGGCTGGACTGTTTTGTAACCTCAAGCTAGTTTTTATTTGAGTTTGTTTAATTATTTATTGCTCTCTAGCTCCAAGGAAGGGGCCCGAAGGAGAATGGAGAATGTTGAGCAGGATAACTAGTGGGCCCCTGTTTTATTAGTTCTTCCTAGGTAATGGGATGATGACACAACACTGCACTCTTGACATTTCACGCCTGAAATGGACCTTTTTGTAATGCAGAAATGGTGCAGTGTGATGTTTTTATATAAGTCTTTGCAGTCTTGTGTTTTTAAAGCTGTTAGAATCCCTGTTATTGGCTGCTGTTTCTCGTTCCTGTGGATGCCACTGAATACTGAGTCTGTTCCTGCTTCATTTCACACCCCAGTTTCAGAGTGTATAGAGCAGTGGTTCTCAAACTTTTAGTACCGGGACCCACTTTTTAGAATGAGAATCTGTCAGGACCCACCGGAAGTGATGTCATGACTGGAAGAGACATCGGCTGCAATCCTAACCACACTTTCCTGAGAGTAAGCCCCATTGAACAAAATAGGACTTACTTCTGAGTAGCCCTGGTTAGGATTGTGCCTGTCATGAAGCAGGAAAGTTTTTCACAATCCTAGGTTGCACTCCTACCCACACTTACCAGGAATAAGCCCCATTTGCTATCACTACTAAAAGCATAAACACAATATCCTGTTAAAATATAGATCTGTAACATTTCCCCAGATGCCGTCGCATCCCATGGTAGCATCAAGTCTGCTATATTAAAAATAAAATATTGAAATGAATGGGGACCCACCGGAAATTGGCTCAAGACCCAGCTAGTGGGTCCTGACCCACAGTGTAGAGACTTTCTGTAGTTGTAAAATGTGGCCCAGTATGGAGAAATGCTGCCCCCTTGAGGATAAGGCCAGGATAGCAGGCATTAAAAAGAGGCTGTCTGCCAGAGGTATGCATCCAAAGGAGAGTTAGGCTTGATTTGGACCAAATCAAAAGTAGGAAAGTGTCCAACTGTGGGCTTTTGAGTCCAAAACACCTCCTCCCCAGGAAAATGCAAAGCCAAAAAGCGGGGGGGGAGAGGGCTCGATCCATCCCAGGGTGCAAATGCACTGTTTTCATACTGGTTTCAAAAACCGCAACAAGAATTTGCTGCAGGACTTTGCAGTCATGACAGTGGGAGCTTATTTTTTTCCCCCCATAAGCAACATTTTAGGGATGCTTTCCTAGTTCTGAGTGACAAAAGTGGTCCTTTTAAATGCCTTTCCTGATTGGCCTGGGGGTCTGTAGAGGTCATAATTAGATTGAAATATGTTTTTATTACAGATGAGCAAGCGGTTTCAGGACCACTTGTTGATTTTTAAAAGATCCCTTCTCTTATCCAAAAAAGGGGGGGATATTGAAAGCAGCTGGATCATTTACCAACATTAAAAGGCTCAGTCAATGCTTGGGCAGCATTCCCATCTTTTACTCCCCCCATACATTTACTCCCCCATACAAGGACCCCCATACAAGGACCCCCATACATTTACTCCCCCACCCACCCACAACACACCCTTATTGTTAAGGGGCTCATGGGGTTGTATTCCTTGTAAGGGCTACAGAAAAGGAACCAGTGAATCGATCAGGGATGCCTTCTCCCCTGCTGCTAGGGCCATACAGCACAAAGCGAGGGCCTGCCCAGGTTGATCCCAGTGGCACTGGAAATTTGGATAGGATTGGACCTAAAGAGTACTTTGACCACTCAGGCCCAGAAAACATTTTCCATCTGGAATGTGCTCCTTGAGGACATTCTTATTCTGAACAAGGGCAGTACTCTGCCCCGAGGGGCTTACAGACCAGAAATGGCCACAACAGAGGCAATGTAGAGGGGTAGAAACAAGAGAACCATATGTGCAATGTTTCAGTTACATATATGTTAACTCGGTTACTTCTGGTGACTGGGACTGAACCATGATGACAAAGCCTTCCTGGAGGTGGTAGGTGTTGGGCTGGAGCTTGCAGGTGGTGAGTGAGGAAGCATCCCAGGTGTGTTCCAGGACATGCTCCAGGCTGAAGGTGCAGCAAAGGAGAATTCATTCATTCATGGATGTATTTATTTAAGGAATTTATACCCCGCCTTTTCCTTGCCAAAGCAAATGCCCAAGGAGCCATACCAAGAAGGCCTACCAAAAATATCATGATATGCAATGCAATCATTAAATAATAAAATTTTCAGGACAGTGCTGGACTCCACAGGAGCTGATGTTACAGGCTCCCTCTGGCCTGGGTACCTCTTATTCTGTCATCGTCTCAGGGCACAGATCAAAAGGAATGGCCAAGCCATTTAGAAGGATGTGGAGAACTTCAGACTTATGAGGGAGGTGGAGCTGGGAGATTGAAGGTCAAGGGCAGGGATGTAGCAGGATACGGATTGCTGGGAAATATAAAATCTCAGATCTTGCTTGTCTTGGACATTTGGAGCTCATGACTTAATAGACCAAACTAAGCTCTTCAGTGATTCTTGAGCACATACTCAGGGGAGGAAGAGAGAAGGTTTTTGTCTCAGTTCCCCAATAGATTGTACCACTGTGAACTTGCTACCGCCAGTGCTCTCCCAGGCACCACAGTAATAATCAGCCTCATCGTCTGACTGAGTGTTACTGATGGTTAAGTAACCGTTGGTCCCAGAGGAAGAAACAGAGAACCGATCTGGAACCCCTGTTCCCCTGCTGCTGCCAGCGAACAGAAGGCGAGGGCTTTGTCCAGCTGTCTGTTGAAACCAATAAAAGCCACCCCAGCTACCACCGCTGCTTCTGGAGCAGGAGAGTTTAGCATTTTGGCCCAGAGACACAGACTGGGAGGCAGGTTGAGTTAGCGATGGTTGTGAACGGACACCTTGAAAACACAAGGAAAGAGGAAGCGAAAAGTATGGTCTTCATGCACAGTTTGTGCTCTGAAATATTGCAATAGCATAAACACACCAACACAAATTTGCTGTTCTTGGTCCAGTAAAGGCCACATTTATAATCTATTCCCTTACCTGAGCAGTACAGGAAGAGTGCATGGAAAAGCAGAACCCAGACCATGGTGAGGTCTCAAAAGGAGTTGAACGTTCTGGTGTAACTGGAGGGTCCTTCCCTCTCATATCCCCTGGAGCCGAAGGGGTGTCCTTGCATGCAAATTTCTCCTGTTGTCTCACACCTTGCTAGAACCTCCTGCCTCTACTGCTAATCTGTGTGGCTTCAGCAAATGACCTCGCAATGAATTTGCATGAAGGTGTTTTTTGAAATGTAGCAAGGAAGAGCCCTTGCTTTGGCCAAGATGAAGATGGCAGTGTGACCCACCACCATAAAGGTTCGCCTGTGAAAAGAGAGAGTATTTTCACCGTTTCACCATTCTTGGTCTGAAATGTGTCCCTTGTGCCTCTTTTTGGTGTTGGAGAGATCTAGGAGTGCCAATTCTGATGGACTCTATTCCTCTGAGACTGTTCCCCACCGAGACTTTGTAATATAATTAAACAAGAGACCCTATTCACATCTCCAGGATGGCATTTAGTCATCACCTAGAGATTGATACTGATTCATGGATATTTCATGCCAATTCTGGACAGCAGCCAATTCTAGAATTTTCTAAATAATAATAATAATAATAATAATAATAATAATAATAATAATAATAATAATAATAATAATACAGTTGTTTATATACCGCCTTTCTTGGTCTTTATTCAAGACTTTATTCAGGGCGGTTTACATAGGCAGGCTTATTAAATCCCCGTAGGGATTTTTACAATTTGAAAGAATGTTCTATCTTACAAGAACCACAACATTCAGGTGTTACTTTCTTGATCTGGCTTCACATTCTGGCCTCCATCCTCCCACGCTCAGAGCAGATGGAATAGCTCGGCTTCAGCTTGTCAGCTGCTTCAAGGTCGCACGGTGCCGGTGGCCTCGAACTGGCGACCTTGTGGATGTTATCTTCAGTCAAATGGAGGCTCTACCCTCTAGACCAGACCTCCTGCCCTGAATTTTCTAGCAAATTTTCCAGACCTCCTGAATTTTCTAGCAAATTCTTTTTTCTAGAGAGAAAACAGGTGAGAGCAAATTAACTCCTCTGTGTTTAAATATCAGAAGTGGGAAATGCAAAACCTATTAAAACTCCCCTTTTAGAACTAGCCAATACCTTTATCTCTCCCTTCCCAGATTGGGGAATCTACAACTATGATGGAAAGGGATTTGCTCTACTCCTGAGCCCGTCTGAATCCTAAAATTGGAAGGGACAAATGGGCTCCCATCCTGCAATGCAAGGGGAGAGTTATACCTCCTGGAGTACAATTTCTTTCCTCCTTCCCATGGTCTCCTATAAGATTGTATGTAGAAGTGGCACTTGAGAGCTGGTGATTTGTACATAGAAGTGCCCATTGAGAGCTGGTGTAGCATATTATTGATACAGCAATGTGAATGTACCTGGTGCTATGTATTGAAACTAGAAATGGGCTAGGGGCCCCCTTCACTGTCTAAGCCAAGTTGCCTTGCTAGGGCAAGGTGCTGAACTAGGATCCTCGAGGCGACCACATGTGCTCCCCTCTAATGGGGGAGAGATCTGCCACTGAGAGCAGTACTGAGACTTTGGGGGTCGGTTTAACCCACGGGCCCCCCTAGTGAACATTGGCCCTCCCCCAGTATCCTACTGGGCCATGCTCTGATGCTCCACTGCTCCCTTTAGCAAGGACACTTTGAATCCAAGTTTAGGATAAGAAGTGTGGGTGCAAATGCGTCAAGCATTTTCAGAATTCTTAAGAAGCCAGCAGGGAAATTGGCAAGGGTGGCAGCTGTACCAGGGGAATTAACTAACTTGCATTTTTAAAATCAGCACCCATACACTCCCTTTAGTGAGTCATTTTGTGAGCTCCCCAGGATATGGGTGTCATTGTTGTTTGTTTACTCTCACATTTTGTGAGCCACTAAGATAGTGGGTGTCTCCATGGTTGTTTATCGCACACTGGTTTTAGTTTCACTTCTGAACCGCAGACACTTTAATAAGGAGAATTTACCCTTCTCCTGCTCCTCTTTGGGTCACCTCCAACCCCCAAGATTAGATCATGGCAATTCCCAGACCTTATCCTCTCAACAGAGGAAGCAATATGGTTTGTGAGATCTACAGCATGTGCATGGAACACAGAAGTAGCTGATGTGGCTAGCTGGTTCTCTCCCTTGGTCTCCTTCATGCACTGGAGATCTACACGGCCATCATGTGTGAATTGGGTTCTACATTCAGGGGAGAATATTCCTGTGGTCAGCATTTGCCTCTGCAGACAAGCTGTGACTGTAGGGAGGGGCAAGGATTAAAGCCATGGAGTGCATCTGAATGGCTTGTAGGTACCCTCCTATTTCTGCGCGCCCCCCCAAGAATAGGTCCATCATGGCACTATCACAAAAGAAAAGGGCTATACGCTTGTGAAAACTGGATAACAAGCAGGCACATTGTGTTCAATGGTCTTGTATTCCCACTTCCGAGCAGGAAGAAGGAAATTTATTGTCTCAGTTGCCTGCCATTTCATAACTAGGAGAATGTCACTATGTTGTATTTTACAGGAGCCTTCAGGTCCCATAGTAACTCTGTGAACTGGGTCTTCTGGTGGTTGGCAGAAAAGTGGATCACTACCTTTTTCTGCCACTGCCATCGCTTCTTGGAGATCAGAAGATGAGGGTTGGATGAGGCAGTGGCAGGTGTCAGGGGTGGAAGACTGGATGAGGCAGTGGCAGGAGGTGTAGACAAATGTACTGAGCCTTAGACATGACCAGAGGCTCCAGCTCAGGGTGGGTGGGAAGGTGGACCTTCCTTGCTGAAGGAGGTGGGGCTAGATGGATGTTGCTCCCATTCCAATCCTATCATTCAAACACATTCAGGCCCAGGTCAAAGTCAGCTCTTCAAGAATTCTTGGTTACCAACAATGAAGAGGAAGAAAGAAGGTTTTTGTCTCAGTTCCCCATTAGAATGTATCACTGTGGAACGCATTGCCAGTGTTATACCAAGCGCCACAGTAATAATCAGCCTCATCTTCAGGTTGAGTGTTTGTGATGGTTAAGTAGCCGTTGGTCCCAGAGGAAGAAGCAGTGAACCGATCTGGGACCCCTGTCCCTCTGCTGCTCCCATAGAAGAGAAAGCGAGGGCTTTGTCCAGCTGTCTGTTGATACCAGCCAAAGCTACCCCAGCTCCCACCACTGCTTCTTGAGCAGGGAATTTTCACTGTTTGGCCCAGAGACACAGACTCAGAAGCAGGTTGGGTCACTGTTGGCTGTGAATGAACATCTTGAAAACACAAAGAGAAAGGAAGCAAAAAAGAATGGTTGTCATTCAGTTTTTGTGCTCTGAAATATTGGAAAAGCATAACTACAGAACACAAATACTTGTATTGTTCTTGGCTCAAAACAGGGTGATGTTCTGGCCAAGCTCATCATCCTCTTCCTTACCTGACCAGTAATGGAGAACGGCCAGAAAGCACAGAGCCCAGGCCATGGTGAGTGCTTTGAGAGAGTTAGACCTTCTAGAGGAAAAAAAAAAGACAACTGGATGTGACTGTCCCCCTCCTCTCTTAAATCCCCTGGAGTTGAAGGATGAGTCTTCATGCAAATATGTTCTGTGACCCTTGAGTTTGCTAGAACATCATTGCTGGTTTGTGTTGCTCTGGAAAAGCCAGTGACCACTTTACAGATTTGCATCAAAAATTTGCATAAAGAAGGTTTGGAAACATAGCAGAGAACAGCCCTTGCTTTGGGCAGGGTGAGGCAGTGCTGACCATTCACAGCCATAAAGCTTCACAATGGGGAGAGATGGCATGTGGAAGCCTCCTTGGGGTAAAGTGACATATGAGGCCTTGGCCCAAGGGAATAAGGAAGACAGCTCATGGTGCACACCAGCTCGGTCAATTCAACCCCCTCCTGAGCACAATCCACCCATTCCACCTTCCCCCATCCTTCCCAAGCCCCTGCACTGCTCAGAGCAGCTCTCTCCTACTCCATCTTGTGTCCCTTCCTCCACTGGTGTAGGGGTTTCCACTAGCACACCTATATTCTTTACTTACTCCCAGATGCAAGGGAGGGCACCAGGATGAGGTCTCTTGTTATCTGGTGTGCTCCCTGGGGCATTTGGTGGGCCGCTGTGAGATACAGGAAGCTGGACTAGATGGGCCTATGGCCTGATCCAGTGGGGCTGTTCTTATGTTCTCAACATGCTTTACTGCATGTTTGCCATAGAGCATGCCAACAAAGTGGTCGCTACACCTGCAAAAGAAGGCAATAGAATTAGGCCGAAAGACTCTCTTTTCACTATTCTGTGTCATTCAATTGTCCCAGTTTTCATTATTCTTATTCTGGAACGTGTCCCTCGTAAATCTACTTAATTTGGGAGAGACTTGGGGGAGCCCACTCTGATTGAAGATATTCCCCGAGATTTTCCCCCCCTTAACATACTGTAATGTAATCTAGCCACAATACTCTGTTAAGGTCTTAGGGATTATTTTTAATTGTCTCTTGTAGATTGATGCCAATTCCTATATTCTCCAGGATGAGGGCTGGTAATTTGAGAAAGATTGCAAGTGAATCCGTTTTAAGTCACTTTGGCAAAAAGATCTCTTTTCCGGTCAAGTCACAGAAATGGGAAGAGCAACAATCTTCTTGAAACCCTACTTGTAGAAACAAACAAAGCACTTTGCTTTCCTTCCCAGATTGGGGAATCTACAGTGATTATTGAAAGGAATCTCAGCCCTTTTGAACCATAGAACTGGAACGATATCCAGGCCTCCGAGCTCTTCTGCCAAGACGGACAGTCCATTTAGTCTTCCCATGATGAAATGCTTCCAAATCAAGGCCACTAGGCCAGCCCTGAGTCTCCAGCTATGTGCTTCAGCAGAGAAAGATCACTACGCACAAGGAAGCATGAAGTCCCTGGGACTTCCCCAGGAAGTCCCTCAAGCGTACACACACCTCGTGTACGCTGAACTTCCTCTTACATCAGTTCACAGTGCAGGTGTAGAGAGATTTTGTGCTACTGATTTCTCCACCCTGTAGGCAGAGCAGAGGACCAACTGGGCCCTCTTCAGGGTAAGAACCAGGCTCTCACACATCACACAAACTTCATATACTGTGCCAGTGTTTTTCAAACACTGCATATATCAGTGTTTCTCAACCAGTGGTACTTGAGGTGGTAGTCATGGGACTCCTGCCATTTGGCAGCAAGACCAGGAACATGACACAACAAACAGCGGTGAGAGGCTTGGTTCAGTGGACAGAGCTCCAAAGCATGCTTTTCTGCACTTGAAAAAGTTCTCCTGTCCACCCTGAGCCTCTTACTGGTGTTTGTTGCGCCCCTTCTGGCCTCCCAACCAAGAAATAACTGGCCATGACATCATCATCAGTTACTTCTGATAGTACTTGGAATAAGTGGACCATGTGAAGTGGTACAGCAGAGGACAGACCTTGAGAAGCACTGGCACAGACCATTTCCAAACAAAATTCTGAAGGGGCAGTGCAGTCAAGGTCTGCATTTTCAGTCCTCTGTTTCAGTCACAGAGTTGAGGACAGGCTAGACCTTTCCCTGTGGACATAGTTGAAACTTCACAGAGTTTAACTTCAAAGGCATGTGCCCTCACACTGAAACAAACTATGAGCTACAAAGCATTGCATCATTAGGTTGGTCGACAGCCATTTAAACAATGTTTATGCAGGACATTCAAGTCACCCCCTTTACGCTTTGCAAATGGCTTTCAGATGCTCTCCATCGTTGGATTTATCATCTGGCATCTGTGAGTGAATTTTGTGATGGTGCATTTCTGATTCAGCACAAATTGTGCATCATAATATCTGTGCGCATGCATGAGAGATGGGTGTTGAATGGAAACAGATACATTGCATGTTGAAAACCATCCAACATGCTCATATATCAAATAAAAGGGGGGGAAAAAGGAAATCTGTGGTTGTAAATATAAATATTTACCCATCTGAACAGAGAAATATAATTTATGCATTTCAGAATGCATCTCTGTGCTTATCTCTGTGCTTATCTCTGTGCATATCTCTGTGCTTGAACCACATTTTGTCTCATTACGACAACATCCCTCACTCTTTAGTACCTTCTGGGCTGTTGCTCCACATGAGTAGGTAGGGTCAGAGTAGAGGCCCTGGGAATATTTGCAGTGGAGGATATTCATTCATTCATTCATTCATTCAATATTTTGGAGCCAACCAGCCTTCTGAGCAAAAGTGGAGAAGTGACATATCACCTTTCTTAGGCAGAACTAGTGGTGCATGGATTTTGACCTCTCTCTGCACAGATGAGCTGGGAGGGAGAAGTCACAAAAGAAAAGTCTCCTGTTTTGCTTCACACCACAGGTGTAAGGAGTGCCAAGCGGCCTCTGAAGCCTTCTCATTCCACCGACTGAGAAAAGAAACCAACATCTCCCCCTAACAGGGAAACGACACATCACACAGGCAACATTCCATGTTTGAGAGCGCAATATTTGAAAGCATTTTTTAAAGCAATTATGTATTGCACTTCACACATGTTCAAAATTTGCACCCCATTTCCAAAGGGATTTCTTTTATCCCTGCTGGGATTTGTCATCTGATCACTGGCAGGTTTTAGTAACATACAATGGAATTTCATGTAAGCATTTTCCTTGACTATACATGAAATGTGCAAGTTAACCAATGATCAAACAACAATTACATTTCAAAACAAGCATTCCAATTAGGCCACTGCCAGGGAAAAAAATAACCACATGTGTTCTTCAATTTCAGTGTATGATTAGAGTGGACCCCAATGAAGCTTCTTAATCGTGCAGACCATGTACAATGCTGAGGAGCGACCGCTGAACTGGTTTGGGTGATCACTGAACCAGTAGGGTGATTTTCTAAGTCTGGATTGGTTTTCACAGCCCCAGATAACTTTTTCCATGAAACAATGTACTGGGCATTGATACACAACAGACAAATATCTTATCCTGTCTGAGACATCAGGGGTTCTTGGCTCTACACGTTACACCCTTTGTGGGCTGTGCTTTCCTCTTAGTAGACACAGTACGTGGATTATGTGGAATGGTCTGTCCTGTTGAATGGGAAGGTGTCCTTTATTGTCCCTGGGGGCTGCGGGATAAGAATAGGCCCTCATTTTGGCTGTACTTGTCGTAAGTGGCGACTAAACAGCCACGGGGTAGATGGGACTCGTCAGCCTGGGAAGGCAGCTCATCTGAGAGAAGGAAAACTCGGATCCCAAACCTCCACTGCCTTGTGGCTACATCCAGTTATGGAAAAGGCTTCAGGAGTCAACCTCCAGGCAAAATCCAGAACCAGAGTCCCTGGGGCAGTTCATGGCTGAACACAGTCACGTTCTGGCAACTCCTGAGACGCTGCTGGAACCAACCATATTGGCCTCTGCCTTTCCATTGGACCATTTCAGCGATGTGGAGAGGGGGGATTTGCTGCATGGGTAACAGACTATCCTCCTATCTACTTTAGCCAGGCTTTGCAAACTGGAGAGGACACTCTGTTCCAGAACCACCATTCAGAGCGCGATACCATAGTCTTCTGAGACTGAAGGATGCCAACAACCTTTCTTGACAAAGAAGGGAGGACTAGAGGACCTTTACATGCCTCCAGCTTTATAATTCACAGATTCAGGCACTGGACAATTCAGCTTTTTCAGCATTCTTGATTCCCCAAACTGGGGAAGAAGGTTTTTGTCTCAGTTCCCCATTAGAATGCATCACTGTGGGACTTCCAACTACCAGTGCTCTCTTCAACAGCACAGTAATAATCGGCCTCATCTTCAGCCTGGATGTTGTTGATGGACAAATAGCCAACATTCCCTGAGAAAGACACAGTGAACCGATCTGGGATTCCTTCTCCCTTGCTAGGGGTGCAACCGCTACAGCCATAGATCACAAAGCGAGGGGCCTGTCCCTCTCTCTGTTGATACCAGTTATAATAGCTGCTCCAGCTTCCAGCACTGCTTTTCGAGCAGGAGAGTTTGGCTGTTTGTCCCAGAGCCACTGACATGGAGGCAGGCTGAGTTATTGCTGCCTGAGAAGTGACACCTGGACGAAAGAAAGAAAGAAAGAAAGAAAGAAAGAAAGAAAGAAAGAAAGAAAGAAAGAAAGAAAGAAAGAAAGAAAGAAAGAAATTAGTTCCTTGACTTGTACCTTCAAATGTCACAAAAATGCAAGTGCACAATAAACCCAGAATGCTTGCTTTTAGCCCATCAGTGTCCCTAAATTTCATTCTCCACACCCTTACCTGAGAAGTAATGGAGAAGCCCAAGTAAAAACAGAGCCCAGGCCATGGTGAGCAAACTGGAGGTGACTTCCTGAACAAAGCAGGTAACTTGGTCGGCCTCGCCCCCTCCTGTCTTAAGTCCTACAGAGTGACACAAGGGCCCCTCATGCAAATTTGGTCTGTGCTCATTGGCTCTGCTGGAGCTTCAGGTCTCCACTGAGAAGTCAGGAGGTTCTAGCAAAGCTGTGGCCATAGGACAGATTTGCCTCAAGGGGAAGATTCAGTGTCTGGGGAACAGCCCCTTGCTTGGTCCGGGACAGGAACGAGGCCATAGATCAGGAGTGCAGCATCCACCTGGTTTGCTTCCCCACAGCTGTTGGGGGTGTCAGGTATCCTCTGAAGATGTTCATTCCACCAATAGACCAACATCTCCCCCTGGGGCCAAGATAGCACATTGCACAGGCAACATTATGCATTTGAGAACACAAGACTAACATTTGAAAGGGATTTGAAGCAATCCTGAATTGTGTCATGTGATCTCCGCACATGTTCAACATTTACCAGCAGAAATTTAAATTCACACCATTGCATCACTCCATTTCCAAAGGTCCTCATTCTTTCATGCCCTGCTGAGATTGGTCCTTAGACATCTGAATGTTTGTAGGTTTCAGCTCTGTCCTCAGGTTCTTGGTCTATTCCATCCAGCTCGTACAGTTGAATGGTATTAATGTACCACCATCGATTATCTTTCTCTTACAAAGGTGAACCTGCAAGAATTACAAAGCACACCTGAACATGAAATCCTGTAATTCTGACAAACAGTGCAAAGGTTTCTGGCACCTGGCGCTTGTTCAGCATTTTCTGAGGATGCAAAGCACTTCACATGTCCTATCTTGATGCTGTCCTCACCACAATCCTGCAAATTAAATATGATTATTGACACAGTGTGTCTGGGTCTGAGACAAGTTGGTTGGTCAAAGGCTATCTTGGGAGATCATGGCAGAGATGTCACATCTGCAACATCAGGTTTGAAGACTGGCAGGGAACCAAGAGTAGGACTTCTCTTGAAGCAGGAGTTTGGGACTCTCATTCACACTTTGCTGCCTGAAGTGAGATTTTCAATTCACCCCACGCATGGGCTGGCCTTTGGTGTGGCCATCTGAGCCTATAGCTCTGAGGGATGTGAAGACAAGTCTGCACTGCAAAATTCACCATATCACCATTGTTCTCAGTAACCAACTAGATGCCTGTAGGAAGCCCACAAGCAGAAGAAACAAGCAGACCCTTCTTCTGCTGTCGTTCCTCTGATCTTGTACATGGCTGCTTGATCTCTGCACCATTGAGCTGTGAGGAAACAGCATTCATGAGCACTGAACAGTTTCCTGCTTCTCTTCTAGCACAGGTGCAGGGGTGGAGGTGGTCCCTGAAGACGTCTAACTTTGCCAGCTGCGGAGAAAACAGACCCACATCTCCCCCTAATGCTCACAGCTGAGGCAGCTGCATCCCAGAAATGATGTTGTAACGTTTTAACATAAGAACATAAGAACAGCCCCACTGGATCAGGCCATAGGCCCATCTAGTCCAGCTTCCTGCATCTCACAGCAGCCCACCAAATGCCCCAGGGAGCACACCAGATAACAAGAGACCTCATCCTGGTGCCCTCCCTTGCATCTGGCATTCTGACATAGCCCATTTCTAAAATCAGGAGGTTGCGCATACACATCAAGGCTTGTACCCCGTAATGGATTTTTCCTCCAGAAACTTGTCCAATCCCCTTTTAAAGGCGTCTAGGCTAGACGCCAACACCACATCCTGTGGCAAGGAGTTCCACAGACTGACCACAGAATCTTTTACAACAGAATCTTGTCATTCTGGAGATGTGTCATTCAGGAGATTTGGAATGAGTGCTTGATGGGGAGGTGGGGATGGCTTCACTTCCCATCCAGCACATGGACAATACAAGTCAAGGATGAATTTTCTCAAGCAGGAGACTTTGAGGAGAGCAAGACAAAACTGGCAGACCTGATTTACTGCTTCTGTGAAACTACATCTCTAGTCATAGATGGATGGATCACATGGTGGATCACATAGTTCACGTAGATGGTTCCATGGTTCACATAGATGGATCACATGGTACATTGATACACCACTTTTCATTACAGAAGTTGACCAAACATTTTCCAAGGCTAAATAAAGAATAGGTCTTTGCTTGGACTGCACAGTCCCTGCCTGGACTGTGAGCATTGATGTATGGGGGTCAGTGAATTGGTCCTGTCTTGAAGGTGGGACCACAGCGGCTTTCTCTCCAACCCGTCTCTTGATTCAAATTGTTTTAGTTACAGTTCAAGTCCAGTTCTTCATGGATTCTCTAGTGCCCATCCTGGGGACGAAGAGTGAGGGGAGGATGGAAGATACTCCAAGAGATCTCCCCCCCACCCAATGTGCTATTGTGTAATTTAACTAAGGAAGGCTGCAATCCTAACCACACTTTCAGGAAAGTAAGCCCTTTTGTTCAATCAAAATAAGACTTCCTTCTGAGTAGACCTGGTTAGGCTCGTGCCTGAAGTCTTAGAAGAGTTACTGATGAGGTAGCTTGGATGATCCCTGAATCTTGGGGGAATTTTCTTTACCTGAACTTGTTTTCACAGCCCCTGCCAACGTTTCCATGGAATAACATCTGGGGGATGTGTGTGCATCAGACACATAGAATATTCTACATGCCTCCTGCCTGAGATATGGGGAGTTCTTTCTTCTCTGCATCTAACGTCCTTTGTGGACTATGCTTTCCACTTATAGGACACTGTACTTGGACTATGGTGAATGGTCTGTCAAATGGAATGGAATCTCTGCCGGGGATTCTCAGTGTCCCACCAATGCTGTTGGCCACAGGGCAAATGTGCCTCAATGATAGAATATGTGCCCTCATGGACACAGCCCCTTGCTTAGTCCACAATGGGGCCATCGTGCAGGAATCTGGCTACTCCCCCCAAAATATAATTTCCATTTTTATTAGAACTTTCTAAGAAAAGCATATGTAATGGAATTTCAGGAGAATGCATTTCCTGGCTATAAATAATAGGGGTATACGAACCAATGATCACATCTCATTAACAAACCAAGCAGCCTGATCTACTCTCTGTTGATACTGTAGAATGAGATGGGGACATCAGGCATAGGGCCGGCCCATCCATGAGGACAACTGAAGCAGTCGCCTCAGGCCATGGGTTGGTAGGACGGGCATCCATTTCTTTGCTTCTGCATGCCCCACTGTTCCACTTCTTCCAGTACCTTGGGTTGGAAAAGGAAGAAGGGATGGAGAAGAAGTGTGGAGGAGAGGAGGGTACCCAGGTAGAGCACAGAGGAGCAGGAGGAGCAGAGGTTGGTACATCGTCAGGTGGTGGTTGGAAACCTTCAGTCTCAAAAGACTATGGTATAAGCCTACAGCACCCGGTATTCCCAGGCAGTCTCCCATCCAAGTACTAACCAGGCCTGACCCTGCTTAGCTTCCGAGATCAGACAAGATCGGGAGATAGTGTTCAGTACAGGGAGATGGTTGGCAACCTTCAGTCTGGAAAGACTATGGTAGAAGCCTACAGCACCCGGTATTCCCAGGCGGTCTCCCATCCAAGTACTAACCAGGCCAGACCCTGCTTAGCTTCTGAGATCAGACAAGATCAGGAGATAGTGTTCTGTATAGGGAATGGTTGGCAACCTTTAGTCTCGAAAGACTATGGTAGAAGCCTACAGCACCCGGTATTCCCAGGCGGTCTCCCATCCAAGTACTAACCAGGCCTGACACTGCTTAGCTTCTGAGATCAGACAAGATCAGGCATGTGCAGGGTATGCAGCATCAGGAGGTTCTGCAAACACGGGATCCCCTTTGGCACAAGGTCAAGTGGGAGAAATTGGCTCAATGCCAGCTCTGGCTATCTGGGGAGATCGTGGCAGAGATGTCTCAGCTGTAGCGTCAGTCACAGGGTTGAAGATTGGCAGGGAACCAGACACAAAACTTCTCTTAAAGCAGGTGAATGGGGCTCTCGCTGCCAGTTCTCTACCTGACGTGAAGTTTCCAATTCACTTTGCACCTGGGCCGACCCTTGGTGTGGCCCTCTGAGTCTATGGCTATGAGGGACATAAAGACAAGCACCTGCACTTCAAAATCTGCCATTCGCACCACTGTCCAGTAACCAACCAGATGCGCCAGGAAGCCCACAAGCAGAACAAGCAGACACTTTTGCTGCTGTAGTTCCCCTAAACATGCGCACGGCTACATCTCTATGCACCACTGAGCTGAGAGGAAAGAGCATTCATGGTCACTGAACAGTTTCCTGCTTCACTTCAAACCACAGGATGCAGAGGTGGTCCCTGCCAACTGCGAGGAAAATAAACCCACATCTCCCCCTCTTGCTCACAGCTAAGGCAGCAGCATCCCAGAGACAACCTGCAACATTTTATAACAGAATCTTGTCATTCGCTAAGGCTTTGAACTAAAAATGAAGTGCAGAGCCTGAGAGTCACGTATTGATGGGATGTCCGAGATGCAGATTCCACCTTCGTGTCTAGCCTCAGTTGACCTCCCTGTAGTTCCAACCCATTGGTTCCAGCCCTGCCCCTCAGGAACCACAGAGAGCAAACTGGTTTGTACACAGCACTAATAGCTGACAGCTGGTTTAGTCTATTGTCATAAGAGAAACAAGCTATGGACTAGACTTGCATCATTATGTTGATCTTTACCCATTGAAACTATGTGTGTGTGCTGGGAATTCATGTCACCTCATTTACGCTTTGCAAATGGCTTGGGCTTCTTTCCACATGCGGATTGATCAGCTGGCATCTGCGAGCTTGAATTCTGTGACTGTGTGTTTCTTATCCAGGACAAAATGTGTGTTATGCACATTGATAAGAGATGGATATTGATGCGTGAAGTGAAACTAATGCATTGCATGTTGAAAAGACATCAGCATGGCCCAGATATCATACAAATGTCATGGGAGCAAAAAATGAAATCTGTGGTCATAAAGATATTTTCCCATCAGAACCCAGAAATGTAATTGAAGCATTTCAAAACATTATTTATGTTGGTCCTTGTAGTGCATTTGTCCCATTATGGCAAATGTACCTCCCTCTTTGCACCTTCTCAGCTCTTGCTCCGCATGATTAGAGAGGGTCAGAGCAGAGGCAGAGAGGGCTTGGGTCCTTGCCGTCTCTGGCCAGAGGGATCTCAGGTAGCTGAGCTAGAAAGCACCTCTTCAAAAGCAGGTGGAACTAGAGGACTTTTATATGCACTGCAGACTCACAATACACAGAGATTCAGACATGAGAGAAATTGAGGTCTTTAAGAATTCTTGATTCCCCACCCTGGGGAGGAAGAGTAAATGTTTTTGTCTCAGTTCCCCATTAGAATGTATCACTGTGGAACATGTGAACAGCGCTAGACCAAGAAGCACAGTAATAATCAGCCTCGTCTTCAGCCTGGACGTTGTTGATGGTTAAATGGCCAACGTTCCCAGAGAAAGACACGGTGAACCGATCGGGGATTCCTTCTCCTTTGCGAGGGGTGCAACCACTACAGCCATTGATCACAAAGCGAGGGCTTTGTCCGGGGGTCTGTTGCACCCAGTTAAACCAACTGTCCCAGCTACCACCACTGCTTCTAGTGCAGGAGAGTTTTGCTGTCTGTCCCAGGGACACAGACATGGAGGCAGGTTGAGCCAAAGTGGCCTGAGAAGTGACACCTTGATGAGAGAGAGAGAGAGAGAGAGAGAGAGAGAGAGAGAGAGAGAAGCATGATGTTAATACCTGTACTTTCAAATGAGACAAGAATACAAATATATAATCCACACAAGGCGCTTGCTGTTGGCCCATCAGCCTACGTAGAGATCAGTCTCCACAAATCTTACATGAGAAGTAATGGAGAAGAGCAAGGAGACCCAGAGTCCAGGTCATGGTGAGCAACCTAGAGGGGCCTGACTTTCTGATCAAAGCAGAAAACAGGATGGGTCTTGCACCCTCTTCTCTTAAACCCTGTTCATTGACAAGATAGCCTTTCATGCAAATTTGATCTGCACCCATTGGCTCCCAGTTCTGCTGGGAAAACGTGTTGCTGCAGAAATGTCAGTGATCATCAGGTGGTTTTGCATCAAGTAGTTGTCTAAAACAGTGGGAAGATGCATTTGCTTTCTCAAGTTAAGAAGGTGGGAGTGCAAATCACCCCAGTAAAGGGTCAGAGTATGAGGGACAAAGATTTTCACACAGAATGCCCAGAATGCCTTCCTACATCACAATCAGAGGCTCGTCTCCTCACATGTAAGGCCCATTGAGTTGAATGGGCCTTACTCCCAGGGATGCATGATAAGATTGCAGTTTTAGTCTGGGATGCAAGGAGAACCTGGTATTTCTCTCCAGTGATCCTTCAAGGAGCCAGAAAATGTTGGGAACACTACAGTTCCTAAGGTTCCTTGAATCCTAAAAAGGGTGATGATCACATGGTTCAAATTCAATTCTTCATGGATTCTCGAGTCCCCAGCCTGTTGAGGAAGAACAAAGGGTTTGTCTTTCATGAGATTGCTCCACTTTGAGAAACGATGCCAGTATGAGACCAAGAGGGTCTGTGATCATCTCCATCTTCAGCCTGGACATTGGTGATAGTTAAATAGCCAAGATTTCCAGAAGATGAGCCAATGAACTGATTCGGGATGCCCCCTCCTCTCGTGAGAGTGCCAAACAAAACAAAGTGTGGAGATTGTCCGGCTTTCTGCTGAATCCAGTGGAAGTATTTATCCAACTGACCAGAGCAGGAGAGTCTAGTGGTTTGCCCCAGGGACGTTGATGGGGAAGCAGGTTGTATCAATGCTCCCTGAGAATAGTACGCCCCTCCCCTGGCTATGCTTTCATGGACCCCAATGCATCAATGCACATAAATGTGTCCTTCTTGGTCAGCAGGGCACTCCTGTTCTATGCATTTACCTGAGCATTAATTAAGGACTGCAGAACGAACCTGCCATGCAAATGTATTCTGTTCTCATTGGTCCAACCAAAACTACAGGTCGCACTGAGCACTCATGTTGCTGCTGCAATGTCAGTAGACACAGGAGAAACCTGCATCAGCTGAATATCAAAAACACGGAGAACAGATCTATGCTTTTTCTAGGATGGAGATAAGTCCGTGGTAGCAGAACTCACTCCAAAAGTTCATAATTGAAAAAGGACATTGCACAAATGGACACAGGTGAAACTTGCTTCGGGGGGGGGGGGTGTATTAAAATTAGGGAGGATAGATCCATGCCTTTTCTAAGATGGAGATGAGTTCAGCGTAGCAGAACTCGCTGCAAAAGTCCATGATTTAGAAAGGAACCAAGAATATTTTGAAGAAGTGATGCCAAATACAGCTCAATTTGGGCATATTTCACTTCTCAATATCCACCATGTAGGATGTGTAGTGGGTGAAGGGCTTTGAAGTCTCATTGGCCCACCTGAGGTGAGCTGAGAGAGCAGAGAATAAGCTTTTGATCCAGAGCCAGGTAAAGTACGTAGACCTGCTGTAAAAGAGACTGAACTGTGAATCAGGATCTTCTCGATTTGACTCTTGCCTCGGTCATGGACTCACTTGGTGGTCTTTGGCAAGGCAGTTCCTCTCAGCCTCAGTCTTCTCCATCTTCAATAATGGGATTATATGACTTCAGTGGGACACAACTGGAGAAGGCGATCCTTCTTCCATGTGCTGGTACCTATTCAGTACTGTCCAGGTCATCACTGGAACCATTTTCATAGTTTCCCCCTAAGGAGAATGAGTTATGAATTCAGAGCTGCCTATCTCCCTCTATCAGAAGGTGCAGAAACTAGACTACTCCCCCAAAAAATAATATACTATGTAATTATATGCAAATACATTGCCTGAATATGCACAAAATGTGCCTGTTAACTGATGATCAAACAATTAAGTTTCAAAACAAGCATTCCACAGGGCTTCCCCTCCACCCTCTCTCTCTCTCTCTCTCTCTCTCTCTCTCTCTCTCACTCATACACACACACACACACACACACACACACACACAGACTCTTCAGCTTCAGTGTATGACCAGGAGAGAGCCCCAGCCCTTCATAAGGGTGCAGACCATCCACAATGCTGAAAAGCGACTGCTGAGCTGGTTTAGATGATCCCTGAACCTTGGGGTGATTTTCTGTATCTGGACTTGTTTTCACAGTCCCTGAGAACTTTCCCATGAAACAATATACTGGACATTGAAGTGCATCAGACGAACCTATATTCATTCATTCATTCATTCATTCATTCATTCATGTATTCATTTATTTATTCATTCATTCATGAATTCATTCATTCATACTCTGCTTTTCTCCCCAAAGGGCACCCAAGGTGGTTAACAATCAGAATACTAAAATACAACATAAAATGTGAATAAAAACATTTTAAAAACAATAAAAAACAAATATACCTCCTCCTCCCCCGTCTGAGACAACAGGAGTTCTTTGCTCTGCATGTTCACACCCTTTGTGGGCTGTGCTTTCCACTTTGCAGACTTGGTGGATGGATTGTGTGGAATGGTGTGTCCTGATGAATGGGAAGGGTGTCCTTTCATGACAAAGAAGGGAGGCCTGGAGGACCTTGTTGTGCCTCCTGCTTTATAATTCACAGATTCAGGCACTGGACAGTTCAGTTCTCTAAGCATTCTTGATTCCCCACTCTGTAGAAGAAGGTTTTTGTCTCAGTTCCCCATTAGAATGCATTGCTGTGGGACTTCAAACCACCAGTGCTTTCCCAGGCACCACAGAAATAATCGGCCTCATCTTCAGCCTGGATGTTGTTGATGGACAAATAGCCAACATTCCCCGAGGAAGACCCAGTGAACCGATCGGGGATTCCTTCTCTCTTACTAGGGGTGCAAGCACCACAGCTATAGATCAGAAAGCTAGGGGTCTCTCCCTCTTTCTGTTGAAACCAGTAAAAATAGCTGTCCCAGCTACCAGCACTGCTTTTAGTGCAGGAGAGTTTGGCTGTTTGTCCCAGAGACACAGACATGGAGGCAGGCTGAGTCATTGCTGCCTGAGAAGTGACACCTGGACAAAAGAAAGAAAGAAAGAAAGAAAGAAAGAAAGAAAGAAAGAAAGAAAGAAAGAAAGAAAGAAAGAAAGAGGTTATTTCCTGGAACTGTACCTTCAAATATCACCAAAATGCAAGTGCACAATAAACCCAGAATTCTTGCTTTTGGCCCATCCGTCTCCCTAAACGACCTTCTCCACACCCTTACCTGAGAAGTAATGGAGAAGCCCAAGTAAGCACAGAGCCCAGGCCATGGTGAGCAACCTGGAGGAATTTGACTTCCTGAACAAAGCAGGTAAGGTGGTAGGACTTGCCCCCTCCTGTCTTAAATCCTGCAGAGCGACACAAGGGCCCCTCATGCAAATTTGGTCTGTGCTCATTGGCTGGGCTGGAGCTTCAGGTCTCTACTGAGAGGTGAAGAAGAGAATCCAAAGTCTGGGGAAAGCCCCTTGCTTGGTCCAGCATGGAAATGAGGCCATAGATCAGGAGTGCAGCATTCACCTGCATCGCCTCCCCACAGCTCTAGGGGGTGTCAGGCATCCTCTGAAGACTTTTAGTCTGCCAATAGAAATGGAATGGAGGGTGGAATGACCTGCCACCTGTTACTAGAGAGTGAAGGAATCTTACCTGAGCAGTAGCTGAGAAGCGGGAGGACAATCAGGGCCCAGGAAAATCAGGGTGGAAAGCAAAAAGGGGTTGAAATTCACAAGAAAATTGAGTCTCTACATGTGAAACTTCAGCATTCTTTTCCAATCCCCCAGGTAGTGGAGAACACTCAATTATACTTTGCTGTAATGGGACTCCTCTGATTAGAACATCTGAGCCACACCAATGACCAGACAGACAATTTACATACTAGAATTAAAGGAGGGGGGGGGGTCAAACCGTCTCTTCATACTATTGCTCACAGCTCAATTATATCCATGCCTACTCAAAAGTCATCCTGTTTCTTTGAGTGGGACTTACCACCATGTAAACTTGCATAGGAGCCCAACCTCCAAGTGGCAAAGAAAGCCATGGAATGGAGGGTGGAAGGACCTGTCACTAGAGAGGGAAGGAATCTTCAGGATGAGAACCAGTGAGGTCAGAGTGGCCAACCAGATGCCTGTAGGAAGCCCACAAACTGGAGAACAAGCAGGCACATCTGCTGCAGTGGTTCCTCTGAACTTACACATGGCTGCTTCATCTCTAGGCACCACTGAGCTGTGAGGAAGTAGCATTCATGTTCAGTGAACAGTTTCCTGCTCCACTTCTGGCACAGGTGCGGGGGGTGGAGGTGGTCCTGAGGAAGTCGAAGTTTGCCAATGGTGGAGAAAATAGACCCACATCTCCCCCTAATGCTCACAGCTGAGGCAGCAGCAGCATCCCAGAGACAACACACAGCATTTTACAGCAGAATCTTCTCATTCGCTGAGGCTTTGAACTAAAGATGAATTGCAGAGCCTGAGAGTCACGTACTGATGGGATGTCCGAGCTGCAGACTCCACCTTCATGTCTAGCCTCAGTTGACCTCCCTGTAGTTCCAACCCATTGGTTCCAGTCCTGCCTTCAGGAGCCACAGAGTTTGTACACAGCTACTAAAAGCTGACAGCGGGTATAGCATATTATCATAATTATTGTTTAATATAGTACTGTCAGTGTGCATGGCGCTCCACAAGGAGTAGAAGGAGAAGTCCCTGCCCCAAGGGGTTTACAGTCTAGAAACTGATACAAGGGAGCCAACAGGGGACTGGACACTGTGGATGTGTATGCAGTTATTTCACTTGCAGGTACATAAGCTAGAGACTTGACCACAGAGGGTCAGAGCAGGGGCAGAGAGGGGTTCAGTCCTTGCTGTCCCTGGCCAGAAACAACTCAGGTGGCTGAGCAAGAAAGCACCTCTTTCAAAAGAAGGTGAAACTAGAGGACTTTTATATGCACTCCAACCTTACAATACACAGAGATTCAGACATGAGACAAACTGAGGACTTTAAGAATTCTTGATTCCCCACCTGGAGAGTGAGCGTGAAGGTTTTTGTCTCAGTTCCCCATTAGAATGTATCACTGTGGAACATGCTAGCAGTGCTATACCAAGAAACACAGTAATAATCGGCCTCGTCTTCAGCCTGGACATTGTTGATGGTTAAATGGCCAACGTTCCCGGAGAAAGACACAGTGAACCGATCTGGGATTCCTTCTCCTTTGCTAGGGGTACAACTACTACAGCCAGCGATCACAAAGCGAGGGCTTTGTCCAGGGGTCTGTCGCACCCAGTTAAACCAGCTGTTCCAGCTACCACCACTGCTTTTAGTGCAGGAGAGTTTTGCTGTCTGTCCCAGGGACACAGACATGGAGGCAGGTTGAGTCAAAGTGGCCTGAGAAGTGACACCTTGGGAGAGAGAGAGAGAGAGAGAGAGAGAGAGAGAGAGAGAGAGAGAGAGAGAGAGAGAGAGGCATGATGTTTACCCCTTGGTCTGTACTTTGTGACAAGAATACAAAGATATAATCCACACAAGGTGCTTGCTGTTGGCCCATCAACCTACATAGAGATCAGCCTCCACAAATCTTACCTGAGAAGTAATGGAGAAGAGCAAGGAGACCCAGAGCCCAGGTCATGGTGAGCAACCTGGAGGAGCCTGACTATGTGATCAAAGCAGAAAACAGGATGGGTCTTGCACCCGCTTGTCTTAAATCCTACCCGAGGAGAGAATAGTCGTTCATGCAAATTCAGTCTGCACTCATTGGCTCCCAGTTCTGCTGGGAAAATGTGCTGCTGCAGAAATGTCAATGATCATCAGGTGGTTTTGCATCAAGCAGTTGTCTAAGCGAGTGGGAAGAAGCATTTGTTTCCTCAAGTTAAAAAGGTGGGAGTGCAAATCACCCCAGTAAAGGCTGGGAGTACGAGGGACAAAGATATTCACATTGAATGCCTTCGTACATCTCAACTATAGACCTGTCTACTCAGAAATAAGGCCCATTGATTTGATTGGGCCTCAATCCCAGGTAAGTATTATAGGATTGCAGCTTTAGTCTGGAACACAGGGAGCACCTGATATTTCTTTCCAGTGCTCCTCGTAGGGGCCTGAAAGTGTTGGGAACCCAACAGTTCCCAGTACTCCTTGCATCTAGCACAGTGTGATGATTACTCGCAAAGCTAGTGGGGTGGCATTGGAGTATGTGGGAAAAATATGTCCTTAGGTTCTCCTTCTGCTACTGCTGGCTACTGCTGGAGACAGAAGACATGTAAGAAGAGGCAGAAGGGGAGATTTGGAAAGAGTGAATGATGGGAAGGCAGGCAGAGCTTCAGTTTCTCTCCAGCACAACGAACACATGAGCAGGGGAAGAATTTCCTCCATAAGCAGGTTTCAAAGAGACCACAACAGAAGTTCCAGATTCAACTTCCAAACTGTGCTTGGCTGAATCTTGGCATCATCTCTAGTACAGGATGGCTTAAATGGTGCATTTACAGACCATTTTTCAGTTCCAAAGTTTATCAAGTGGTTTAAGTGGGCAAATGACTGAATAAAAGGCACACTGTGCTTGGATTGTGGGTTGATGTATGTGGGTCGGTGGATGGGTCTTGTCTGGAAGGTGGGGCCAGAGGAGGCTTCCTCTTCAACCCAAGTCTTGATTCAAACTGTTTCTGGCACAGTTCAAAATCAGTTCTTCGCAGACTCTCAAGTCCCTACCCTGGGATGGAAGAACAAAGGGCTTTTCTTTCATGATACTGTTCCACTGTGAGAAATGATGGCAACATGAGACCAAGAAGGTCTGTGATCATCTCCTTTGTCTTCAGCCTGGACACTGGCAATAGACAAGAATGAAACATTTCCAGTGGAGGAGCCTGTTGTCCAATCTGGAATCCCCCCTCCCCTGGTGTCAGTGCTAAACAAAATAAAGCATAGAGCCCCTGACAACTTGTCCATCGAGCCACATACTGTACGTTGGACAAACAGAATGTTCCAGATTTCCCCTGTGTGAGATATCAGAACTTTGTTGCGTTACATGTAACATCCTTTGAGAGCTCTGCTAGCCACATGCTTGGATTATGTGGAATGGTCTGTCTGGTAGAATGAGTAGGTAGTCCTCTCTTGCACAAGAAATGAGGTCTAGGGGACCTTTTTGTGCTCTCCAGCTTTATAACTCACAGATTCAGACACTGGACACCATTCAGCTTTCTAGGCACTCTTGGTTCCCCACCCTGGAGAGGAAGGTTTTGGTCTCACTTCCCCATTAGAATGTATCACTGTGGAACTTGCTACCATCATCGCTCCCCCAGGCAGCACAGTAATAATCGGCCTCGTCTTCAGCCTGGATATTGGTGATGGTCAAATAGCCTTCACCCCCCACTTCCCACACAGTGAACCGATCTGGGGTTCCTTCTCCCTTGGTAGGTGTGCAAGCGTTACAGCCATAGATCACAAAGCGAGGGGCCTGTCCCTCTTTTTGTTGATACCAGCTAAAATCTCTGCCCCAACTACCAGCATTGCTTTTCGTGCAGGAGAGTTCGGCTGTTTGTCCCAGAGTGACAGTCATGGACGCAGGCTGAGTTACTTCTCCCTGAGAAGTAACACCTGAAAGAAAGAAAGAAAGAAAGAAAGAAAGAAAGAAAGAAAGAAAGAAAGAAAGAAAGAAAGAAAGATGTTGGTTCCTTGATCTGCACCTTCAAATATCACAAAAATGCAAATATGCAATAAGCACAGAGTGCTTGCTGTTGGCCCATCAATCTATCTAAAAATAATTCCCCACACCCTTACCCGAAAAATAATGAAGAAGCCCAATGAAACACAGAACCCAGGTCATGGTGAGCACCTGGAGGAGTTTGACTTCCTGAACAAAGCAGGTAAGGTGGTAGGACTTTCCCCCTCCTGTCTTAAATCCTGCAGAGTGACACAAGGGCCCCACATGCAAATTTGGTCTGTGCTCATTGGCTCTGCTGGAGCTTCAGGTCTCCACTGAGAAGTCAGGATGTTCTAGCAATGCTGTGGCCATAGGACAGTTTTGCATGAAAAAGAGAATCCAAAGTCTGGGGAAAGCCCCTTGCTTGGTCCAGGATGGAAATGAGGTCATAGATCAGGAGTGCAGCATTTACCTGCATCACCGCCCCACAGCTGTAGGGGGTGTCAGTCGTCCTCTGTAGACTTTTATTCCGCCACTAGAAACGGAATGGAGGGTGGAATGACCTGCTACCTTGGCACTGTTATTAGAGAGTGAAGGAGTCTTCAGGATGAGAACCAGCAGTGGTGTAGCTCAGAGGGTGCAGGGGGTAGCGGTTGAACTGGGCATCAAACTTTAGGGGGCAACAGGCTGAGCTTGACACTAGTGCCCAAAATTGTGAAAATCTTGGTATGTATGAATAACACCATCATGTTATATAGCATTGGAAAGGTAATTAATGCAGAGTGCAATGAATCAAGCTGCACTGGAATATCTGCATCCTAATAGGAGTTATGGCCAACTAAGCAGAAAAATGAAAACACAATTGTCTTGTGAAACAAAAAGTGGATTTCCTTAACTCTTCTTCGAGGGCCAGTTACTCTGCCCCTGCTAAATATAAGAGGAGCACCCACTTGAAGAAGTACCTCTTACCCAGTTAGCAAGGGTTAGCAAGCAATTTCCTTAATTACATTTAATTTTATCATGCAAGGGGGGCTGCAAAATCTTCTTTGACCCCGGGTAACAGATAGATGCCTCAGCTATGCCACTGACTGGGGGAAGCCAGCAGAACAAGTGGGTGGTGAGCTTCAGGGGGGAGGAGGTGGGTTCCTCCCAATTTTCACTTTTTAAAAAGCCCGGACGTGAGGTCCCTTCTGGTAACTTCCGGGGCAACATTTTGAGCTTGGCACCAGGCTACACGACCATTAGCTATGCCACTGAGAACCAGTGAGCTCAGAGTGGCCAACCAGATGCCTGTAGGAAGCCCTCAAACTGGAGAACAAGCAGGCACTTCTGTTGCTGTGGTTCCTCTAAACTTGCGCATGGCTGCTTCATCTCTAGGCACCACTGAGCTGTGAGGAAGGAGCATTCATGTTCACTGAACAGTTTCCTGCTCCACTTCTGGCACAGGTGCAGGGGGTGGAGGTGCTCCTGAGGAAGTCGAAGTCTGCCAGTGGTGGAGAAAATAGACCCACATCTCCCCCTAATGCTCACAGTGGAGGCAGCAGCAGCATCCCAGAGACAACCTGCAACATTTTACAGCAGAATGTTCTCATTCGCTGAGGCTTTGAACAAGAGATGAAGTGCAGAGCCTGAGAGTCACGTATTGATGGGATGTCTGAGCTGCAGACTCCACCTTCGTGTCTAGCCTCAGCTGAGCTCCCTGTAGTTCCAACCCATTGGTTCCAGTCCTGCCTTCAGGAGCCACAGAGATCAAAATAGTTTGTACGCAGCTACTAACAGCTGACAGCTGGTTTAAAATATTATCATAATTATTGCTTAATGTACCATCAGTGTGCACGGTGCTCTACACGGAGTAGAAGGAGAAGTCCTTGCCCCAAGGGGTTTACAGTCTAGAATCTAATACAAGGGAGCCAACAGGGGCTGGACAGGGCTGGACACAGTGGAAGTGTTTGCAATTGTTTCACTTGCAGGTACATAGGCTAGAGACATGACCACAGAGGCTCAGAGCAGGGGCAGAGAGGGGTCCAGTCCCTGCCATCTCAAGCCAGGAAAAACTCACGTAGCTGAGCTAGGAAGTGTGCACTGCTGAGATCAATCAGATTAGACCTCCCTTTCAAAGGAAGATGGAACTACAGGACCTTTACATGCGTTAACTCCCAGAGGTTCAGCCATGGGACAAATTGAGCTCTTTGAGTCTTCTTGATTCCCCAGCCTGGGGAGGCTGAGTGAAGGTTTTTGTCTCAGTTCCCCATTAGAATGTATCACTGTGGAACGCGCTACCAGTGCTGTACCAGGAAACACAGTAATAATCAGCCTCGTCCTCAGGCTCGACATTGTTGATGGTCAGATAGCCAACGTTCCCAGAGGAAGAGATGGTGAACCGATCAGGAATTCCTTCTCCCTTCTCTGTGCTGTAACCACCACCACCAAAGATCACAAAGCGGGGGCTTTGTCCAGGAGTCTGCTGCTGCCAGCTAAAATAGCTGGCCCAGCTACCACCACTGCTTTTGGTGCAGGAGAGTTTTGCAGTTTGTCCCAGGGACACAGGCATGGAGGCAGGTTGGGTGATTGTGGCCTGAGAACTGGCACCTGACGAAAGAAAGAGAAAACACAAAGTAGGACATTAAGCTAATTTTTTCTGTACTTTAAAACATCCCAAGAATACAAATACACAATCTGCAGCGTGCTTGTTGTTGACTCATCCGTCTGTGTAAAGTTCAGCCTTCACACCCATACCTGAGAAGTAATGGAGAAGAGCAAGGAAACCCAGAGCCCAGGTCATGGTGAGCAACCTGGAGGAGTTTGACTTCCTGAGCAAAGCAGAAAACAGGACGGGACTCGCAGCCCTCTGGTCTTAAATGCTGCAGAGCGACACAAGGGCCAGGCATGCAAACTTGTTCTGTGCTCATTGGCTGTGCTAAAGCTTCAGGTCCCTTCTGAGGATCTTTGATGTTCTAGCAGTGCGCATGGCCACAGTGCAAATTTGCATCAAGGGGAGGATTCAAAACTTTGGGAAGAGCCTCTTGCTTGATCCAGGATGAAATGAGACCACAGTGACAGCAGTCTTTGCAACAGTCTGTCAGGGAAACAGAACCAATGAGTATTTTCAGCAGGTGGTACCCAGAACGCAGTTTTACTCAAGGATGTGTCACTTGTGAATGCTCCCTACTTAGGATAGACAGTGTGTGAGGGATTTTGAACTGAGACAGGGGAGAGTAATTTTTGGATCCAGAGTCAGGTAAATAAGTAGATGTGATATACAAGAAACGGAACTGTGAATCAGGAGTTGCTTACTGTAAGACGAAACTTAGAGTCCAATCCTATGCAGAAGTAAGTCTCATTATAGTCAGTGGCTCTTACTCCCAGGTAAGCGTGGCTAGGATTGCAGCCTTGTTCTCATAAGCAGAAAAGTTACTTCCTTGTAAGCAGGGCAGAGCTCATCACGCCATCGAAAAGCCAATAATGAGCAAGTGTGTGATCTTTCCTCTATGTGAGTCTGACTGTATGGAGGAGTGCCAATGATGCGCTTTGAGCATGATGCGCTATGCGCAGAACAAAAGGACTGCTGTTGAGCTGGTTCCTTGAACCCCGGGGTGTTGTATCTCTTAGTTTATTCTTAGGGCGTTTAACAATTGGCCTGAATAAACAGCCTGCCTTGTAGGAGGAGACCAAAATTCCATCCGGTTCAAGCTCACTGCTCTGCTTGAGAACGGAGCACAAAGGACGTTTCTCCTTCACAAAGGCAGTGGGGGACATTCATTCATTCATTCATTCAATACTTTGGAGCCCACTGGCCTTGGGTGGACACAATTCCATCCTTCTGTCCTGCAAAACATATTCACTAGATTTTGAATGTTCTCAGCACACTTAAGGATGCATCTTGCACAAGCCAAGTGTTCTTCTTAGGCTACAATCCTATACATACTTACCTGGGAATAAACACAGTTGAAATCAATGGGAGTTACTTCTGAGTAAATATGCACAGGGTGGTGCTGTTAGTAGGACAATGAAGGTTGTTAGTAGGACAATGAAGGTCATGCCTCAAAAGTGTCTGCAGATTGATTGATTGATTGATTGATGGAGACCTTTCTTGGCAAAGAAAAATTTCCAAGAAATAGAGGCAATGATCTGCAGATTGTAGGTGCCTATTGGTTAGTGTCCATGTCATTGCTGGCACAATTTTCTTCTCCACTAAAGTGAATAATGAACCCATAGATGCCTGTTTGATTCTGGCAGGGATCAGGCTACCCCCCTTCCCTCAAAATATAGCGACCAACTCCCATTTCTGTCATGCATTTGTTGAAGGCAGAATCTCATGCTCATCCCGATTTCCTCCTGCTGTCCCTGTGCCAGTGAGGAAGCAATTGCAGACTGATCAGAGGAGGGATTTGCTGCAGAGAAGAAGATCTGCCACATTGCTGGGTCCTAAAGAGAGCAGCCTGTCCACAGGTGCTGATACAGACACCCCAAGGCAGTTTTTTGAATGGTTGACTGAGATCATGACTTGCTTTCATCTCCAGCTGCTGAGGGCATCTCTGAAAAGACTTTCTGAAACCATCTGCAGAACAAAAACTTTCTCTCCTTCCTTTTTTGTGTAGAAGTTTTTGTATGAGCTGCCCTGCAGACTGCATCACTGTGGGTACACACCTTCACTTTCACCACAGTAGTACGTGGCCTCATCCTCGGCCTGGACGTTGGCGATGTTTAAATAGCGTTCGCCTCCGGACTTGGAACCGGAGAACCGATCTGGGATCCCGCTGGCTCTGTTGGTATCTTTGTACAGCAGGAGCCGCGGTGCCTGCCCCTCCCTCTGCTGGTACCACTGGACAACGTAGTTCTGATGCTCCCTGCTCAGGCTGCAAGTGAGACTTGTTGAGTTCCCCAGACCCACAGACTGAGACGGAGGCTGAGTCAGAGTCGCGTAGCAGTGGACCCCTGGGAACAAAAACAGAAGCCAACGTACAGCAAGGGCACCTGGTGTGTCCACATCCCACGTTCAATCTGGTGCATCAAGGAGATTGAACGTGGATTTATCTCTTTTAAAAAATCATGACAACAAGGATCCTGAAACCCATTTCAAAGCTGTCTATTAACACCTCAAACTCTCACCTGAGCAGCAAGTCAGAAGCAGAAGGAGAAGTGTCACCCAAGGCATGGTGGGAAATTTGTCTTGGAACAGTGTCACAGTGGACAGCACCCTCTCTCTCTGTCTTAAGAGCCTCCAGGACTTGTGGTCCACCCTGATATGCAAATGAACTGCTTTCTCATTGTCTTCAAGAGATATTGGACGAACCTCCCCTTTCCATTCCAGAAATGCTACATCACCAAAGGGGCTGGGTTTCTCACCTTGCCCCATTAAGTAGGAGAACTTTCTCCTTGAGATAATTTAATGATCTTAAGCATTGTGGTGAACCTGGCCTAAGATCTCCCCCTGCAGACGCAAGGCAGATATAGTGACTTCATGTTGCCATCCCCCATTCCTCTGCATCATGTCCTCCCTTTCTCTTTTGGTCCTTTCCCAGGGTGCAGCAGGCTCTCTGGCATCGCCTGAGAATCCAATCTGTGAATCCAAAGTTATGTGTCACTGTCAATCAACCAACACCCTCCCAAAGTCATCAGAGAAGCTATTCAAGTCCATTCCATGTTTCAGGGCAAAGTGTACCAACATACCAGCACTAAAACTCTTCGGAATCACTCAAACCACTTTGGGTTTCATTAATGTATTCTGCATTGTTTGTATTGGGGGGTGGGTGCTTCTTTGAACTTGGAAGTGGGAATGGGGCCAAGTGGTCTGACTCTAATGCTCAATAAATCATGCCCTTTTCCATCATAGTTTTCCAGACAAAAAATGTGAGCTTGTGGAGTCATCAAAGCCCTGACCAAAGCAAGACCTCCCTAGGTGGAGAAGGCTTGCTCTATCATGGGCACACACAGACACACACAGTCACAATCACACACAAGAACCCACTAGACTCTTTCTCCAAATCTGTCGCTGGAGAGGATCAGGCACAGTTACAATGAAGTGCTTTGAGGAATCTCAGTTCCTCCACTGTGGTGAAGGAGGCAGAAGGTTTTTGTCTCAGTTCCCCATGAGACTGTACCACTGTGGAACATGCTGCCAGTGGTGTACCAGTGAAAACAGTAGTAATCAGCCTCATCTTCAGCCTGGAGGTTGGTGATGGTCAAATAGCCAGTGGTCCCAGAGGCAGAGGCCGTGAACCGATCCGGGATCCCTTCTCCTCTGCTGCAACCATTGCAGTGAACAAAGCGGGGGGCCAGTCCAGGTCTCTGCTGAAGCCAGCGAAAATAGCCATCCCAGCTACCATCACTGCTTCTTGTGCAGGAGAGTTTTGCTGTTTGTCCCAGAGTGACAGACTCAGAAGCAGATTGAGTCAGCGTTGCCTGTGAGTTGATACCTTTGCAAAAGACAAAGTCAGGTTTTTATTGTATGCTCTCAATTTCCACCAAATCCCCACCTTCCTATAATGCATGCAGGACGTATGTCACTCTGTTGTCAGCACATAGACTAATGTGGGTCCTCCAGCCCTTACCTGAGCAGTAACTGAGAAGTGTGAGGAGAAGGAGGACCCCGGCCATGGCGGAAGGCAGAAAGAGCTTGAGTTCTGGAGGGAAAGATGTCTCTTTAGCTAGGATGGGCTTCCAGCTTAAATCCTCAAGCAGTGAAGAACTGCCAGTCATGCAAATTGGTTCACTCCCATTGGCTGAACAACATCATATTTCTTTATGGCCTGCCCAAGACCTCCTGATGCCTGAGTACGTTCGCCAAATTTTGCCCATCCTTACCAGACGATGCTCCAGCCTCTGCTGCTCCCAGTCTCCAACATCTAACTCAGTACTCCCCTCCTCTACATGCCTGCTTCCTTTTCTAGTCCAGGGCGTGGGTTGAGAAGAAAGAACATGTAGGCAGGTAGATGAGCTAAACAAGATGGACATTCCCACTCATCTGTTCCTGAGGCAGCAGCTTTAGTTGACCTTAAGGATGGGCCGGCCTTGCATGGCCAAGCATGGGGTAGGACAAAAGGAGCACTTTACAGGAGCCCAGAGATAAAGGGAGCATTCTGTGGCCATTGGCAAGGTGCTCCTTCTCAACCTCTTTCCTCTCCATCTACAACATGTATATGATAATAGCTGGTCACTTTGCAGAATTTTTTAAGGACTGCATCAAGTTTATGCACATGAAAGACTTTGACCACTTAGAAAGCACTCTGCAAATGTTAACGTATTAGAGAAACTGATGGTGGAAATGTCCACCGTCTTTACAAGCTTTGATGACTGTATGCAGGCTCGGGGTTTTAGAGAGCGCCCATCTCTGAATGCCATGCACAAGGGAGTGGCAACAGGACACAGGGACACACAGGACACCCGTGTGCTCCCAAAGGCATCTGGTGGGCCACCGTGAGATACAGGAAGCTGGAGTAGATTAGTCTTTGGCCTGATCCAGCGGGGCTCTTCTGATTTGGCAAGGTTGTGCCAGCTTGACAGTGTCACATGGTCAACTATGGCAGCGTGTACCACGCACCAATCTGTGAAGGGCCACCATGGCAAGGTTGTGCCAGGTGTGGCAGTGTCATGTGGTCAACCATGGCCATGTGGCCATGCACCGCACACCAGTCTGTGAAGGGCCACTACTAGCTCAAAAGTGCTGGGCTAGATCTCCATTCTATCCAGAAAGACCCTGGGATTGAGACTCATCCAGATCAATCAAAGCTCTTTGAAGAGTCTCGGTTTGAGACGGCCCATTCTGGGAAGGAAGGCTTAAGGTTTATGTCTCACTTCCCCATTTGCTTGAACCTTTGTGGAACTTGCTCTCAGTGCTGTACCAATGAAGGCAGTAATAATCGGCCTCGTCTTCGGGCTGGACGCTCTTGATCGTTAAATGGGCAGCAGTGCCTGACTGGGAAGCCATGAACCGCCACACACAACAGTGATCTCCATGGCACTGTGTGGTAGACCAGCAGACCTGCGTGTCCTGGAAAGTTTAATGACACAGCTGCAAAAGGCGGGTATTGTGATGGGGGTTGAGCATATGGAGGGAGGAAGCGCCTTGGGTGTGTTCCTGAGTTGCTTGAGGCCTAAGGAGCAGCACAGGAGAAATGACCGAGTCATTAGAGGGATGAGGAGACCTTCAGACTGCTGGGAGAGGTGGAGCTGGAAAAGTGAAGGTCACGGCAGGATATGGTTGTAGCAGGAGAGGAGAGCTGGAAATGGTTACGCCTCAGATGTTGCTTATCTCAGATATCTGAAGCTTTTCATCTGGAGGGCACATTCTTGGCTGCTCTCTGCTTCCGGGACCCTCCGCTTGGATTGTTTGGGTGCATCTAGGTGGGTTGGCGGTTTGTGTCCTCCAACATTGCAGAAGGAAGTGGGATTAGTCAGGCAACGTCCCCACTCCAGCTTCAGGATTCACATACATTCTGTCACAGACAGTGACGTCACAAGGGTTTGCGGTACTCAGCGCAGAAGGCCAGCAGCGCATCACCCCTACGATGGACCTGCTTCCATGCAGTATTTGGGGTAACACCCCAGGCAGTGAGCGAGCGGATACACCATCACCCCAACCCCCCACTGGTTTTTTGGCTATAACTTTTGATTGAATAGAGGTATTTCAACACAGTCTGTTTCATTGCATTCTGCATGAATTTACACATTGCTTGATATATAACATGATGGTATTAATGGAAAGTACCAAGAATAAAATTTTGGGCAGGAGTGATGTCATACACACATCCGCGCATTACTCGGTGTGGCCTTCCCCTCCCCCCAAAGATGCCACCAGGCACAGATTCAAGTTAAACTTTTCATGTATTCTTGGGCTCACATGCTGGGCAGAAAGAGGGCAGGTTTTTATTATTGGTGCAACAATATTCCTGATTGTTCTTCCAGAAGAGGGACCAGGAACAGGGTAGTCACTGCCACCAACCCTCCACCATCTTCCACCCTCTTCCTTGGCCATTTCTGCATGACAGACAGGAGAGTCATCACTGCCTGGACAGACTTACAGAAGCAGCAGAGGAGGGAGCCCTGATGTGTGTGTGTGTAGAGGGGAAAAATACACATTAATGCTCAGGCAAAAAGAAGAAGTAAAAAGAAGGTGCATTGAAGAACATCACTGTGAAAAAGTGGGGCAATGGAATCTGGAGCTTCTTCAGGTGCCGTTCCTGCTTTAGCTTAGCTGGGTTACCCTAATGCCGCATCTCTCCCCTGCCTGCTGCTTTCCAAAATGGACCTGTGTCAGTTTTGGTATATCTGGAACTCAGATAAGGATGAAGAGAATTATTTGAGTTCATTGTTCTCCAAGAAGCTTCTTTTGGTACCCTTTGCATGCAGCTCATGGCATGCAGGTGTGGGTGGTGGGGGCTGGTCTGTTTGAGTTGGTGGGTGGAATGAGGAGGGGCTCAAAGGCCTCTCTCTCCAACCTGTTTCATGCTTCAAAGAGTTTCAGGCACAGTTCAGTTGAAGATTAAATATGTTTTATTCAAGAACCACCACTCTGGAGAGGAAGAGAGAAGGTTTTTGTCTCAGTTCCCCATTAGATTGTACCACTGTGGAACTTGTCACCACCAGTGCTCTCCTCAGCACCACAGTAATAATCAGCCTCGTCTTCAGCCTGGACGTTGTTGATGGTCAAATAGCCAACGTTCCCAGAGGAAGACACAGTGAACCGGTCTGGGATTCCTTCCCCTTTGCTAGGAGTGCAACCACTACAGCCAGAGATCACAAAGCGAGGGCTTTGTCCAGGGGTCTGTTGCACCCAGGTAAACCAGCTGTCCCAGCTACCACCACTGCTTCTAGTGCAAGAGAGTTTTGCTGTTTGAGCCAGGGACACAGACATGGAGGCAGGTTGTGTCAAAGTGGCCTGAGAAGTGACACCTTGACGAGAGAGAGAGAGAGGGGGGGCATGAAGTTAATACCCCTTGGTCTGTACTTTCAAATGAGACAAGAATAAAAAGATATAATCCACACAAAATGCTTGCTGTTGGCCCATCAGCCTACGTAGAGATCAGTCTCCACAAATCTTACCTGAGAAGTAATGGAGAAGAGCAAGGAGACCCAGAGCCCAGGTCATGGTGAGCAACCTGGAGGAGCCCACTTTCTGATCAAAGCAGAAAACAGGATGGGTCTTGCACCCTCTTGTCTTAAATCCTATCCGAGGACAGAATAGCCTTTCATGCAAATTCAGTCTGCACTCATTGGCTCCCAGTTCTGCTGGGAAAATGCATTGCTGCAGAAATGTCAATGATCATCAGGTGGTTTTGCATCAAGCAATGGTCTAAACGAGTGGGAAGAAGCATTTGTTTCCTCAAGTTACAAAGGAGGGAGCACAAATCACCCCAGTAAAGGCTGGGAGTATGAGGGACAAAGATTTTCACATAGAATGCCTTCATACATCTCAAGTATAGACCTGTCTACTCAGAAATAAGGCCCATTGATTTGATTGGGCCTCAATCCCAGGTAAGTATTATAGGATTTCAGCTTTAGTCTAGAACACAAGGAGGACCTGGTATTTCTTTGCAGTGCTCCTCCTAGGGGCCTGAAAGTGTTGGGAACCCAACAGTTCCCAGTACTCCTTGCATCTAGCACAGTGTGATGATTACTCGCAAAACTAGTGGGCTGGCATTGGAGTGTGTGGGAAAAATATGTGCTTAGGTTTTCCTTCTGCTACTGCTGGAGCCAGATGACATGTAGGACGAGGCAGAAGGGGAGATTTGGAAAGAGTGAATGATGAGAAGGCAGGCAGAGCTTCAGTTCCTCTCCAGCACAACGAACACATGAGCAGGTGAAGAATTTCTTCCATAAGCAGGTTTCAAAGAGACCAGAACAGAAGTTCCAGATACAACTTCCAAACTGCTTGGCTGAATCTTGGCAACATCTCTAGTACAGGATGGCTTAAATGGTGCATTTACAGACCATTTTTCATTTCCAAAGTTTATCAAGTGGTTTAAGTGGGTAAATGACTGAATAAAAGGCACACTGTGCTTGGATTGTGGGTTGATGTATGTGGGTCGGTGGATGGGTCTTGTCTTGAAGGTGGGGCCAGAGGAGGCTTCCTCTTCAACCCAAGTCTTGATTCAAACTGTTTCTGGCACAGTTCAAAATCAGTTCTTCACAGACTCTCAAGTCCCTACCTTGGGGTGGAAGATCAAAGGGCTTTTCTGTCATGAAGCTGCACCACTGTGAGAAATGATGGCAACATGAGACCAAGAAGGTCTGTGATCATCTCCTTTGTCTTCAGCCTGGACACTGGCAATAGACAAGAATGAAACATTTCCAGTGGAGGAGCCTGTGGACCAATTTGGGATCCCCCCTCCCCTGGTGTCAGTGCTAAGCAAAATAAAGCATAGAGCCCCTGACAACTTGTCCATGGAGCCACATACTGTACATTGGACAAACAGAATGTTCCAGATTTCCCCTGTGTGAGATATCAGAACTTTGTTGCGTTACATGTAACATCCTTTGTGAGCTCTGCTAGCCACATGCTTGGATTATGTGGAATGATCTGTCTGGTAGAATGAGAAGGTAGTCCTCTCTTGCACAAGAAATGAGGACTAGAGGACCTTTATGTGCTCTCCAGCTTTATAACTCACAGATTCAGGCACTGGACACCATTCAGCTCCCTAAGCATTCTTGATTCCCCACCCTGGAGAGGAAGGTTTTGGTCTCCGTTCCCCAATAGAATGTATCACTGTGAAACTTGCTTCCACCAGTGCCCTCCCAGGCCCCACAGTAATCTTCAGGTTGGATATTGTTGATGGACAAATAGCCAACATTCCCCGAGAAAGACACAGTGAACCAATTGGGGGTTCCTTCTCCCTTGGTAGGGGTGCAACTACTACGTCTGTAGATCACAAAGCAAGGGGCCTGTCCCTCTTTCTGTTGGTACCAGTAAGAAATGCTACCCCAGCTACCAGCACTGCTTTTTATGCAGGACAGTTTGGCTGTTTGTCCCAGAGACACAGGCATGGAGAAAGGTGCTTTTGGGGTGCCTTTCTGTATCTGGACTTTTTTTCATAGCCCCTGATATCTTTCCCATGGAGCAAAATACTGGGTATTGAAATGCATCAGACAAACCAATATTTATTTTTATTTATTTATTTGATTTATAATCTGCCTTCCTCTCCAAAGACCACCCAAGGTGGCGAACAATCAGAATACTAAAATACAATATAATATGCAGATAAAAACATTTTAAAAACCATTAAAAAATATATACCTCCTCCCCCATCTGAAACATCAGGAGTTCTTTGCTCTACATGTTAACACCCTTTGTGGGCTGCGCTTTCCACTGAGCAGATGTGATGAATGGATTGTGTGGAATGGTGTGTCCTGTTGAATGGGAAGATGGCCCTTTCACGACAAAGAAGGGAGGACTAGAGGACCTTTATGTGCCTCCAACTATATAATTCACAGATTCAGGCACTGGACAATTCAGCTCTCAAAGCATTCTTGATTCCCCACTCTGTAGAAGAAGGTCTTTGTCTCAGTTCCCCATTAGACTGCACCACTGTGGGACTTCCAACCACCAGTGCTCTCTTGTGCAGCACAGTGATAATAAGCCTCATCTTCAGCCTGGATGTTGTTGATGGACAAATAGCCAACATTCCCTGAGAAAGACACAGTGAAGCGATCTGGAATTCCTTCTCCCTTGCTAGGGGTGCAACTGCTACAGCCATAGATCACAAAGCGAGGGGCTGATCCCTCTTTCTGTTGATACCAGTGAAAATAGCTGTACCAGCTACCAGCACTACTTTTTGTGCAGGAGAGTTTGGCTGTTTGTCCCAGAGACACAGACATGGAGGCAGGCTGAGTTACTGCTGCCTGAGAAATCACACCTGGACAAAAGAAAAAAAAATCAAAAAAAATCTAGAAGTTAATTTCTTGATCTGTACCTTCAAAAATCAGAAAAATACAAATGTACAATATACTCAGAATGTTTGCTTATGGCCCATTCGTTTCCCTAAACTTCATTCTCCACACCTTTACCTGAGAAGTGATGGAGAAGCCCAAGTAAGCACAGAGCCCAGGTCATGGTGAGCAAGCTGGAGGAGTTTGACTTCCTGAACAAAGCAGGTAAGGTGGTAGGACGTTCCACCTCCTGTCTTAAATCCTGCAGTGTGACACAAGGGCCCCTCATGCAAATTTGTTCTGTGCTCATTGGCTCCACTAGAGCTTCAGGTCTGCATTGAGAAGTCAGGATGTTCTAGCAGTGCTGTAGCCATAGGACAGATTTGTGTCAAAAGAAAGATTCAGGGTCTGGGGAGCAGTCCAGGATAGGAATGTGGCCATAAATCAGGAGTGCGGCATTCCCCTGCATCACCTCCCCACAGCTGTAGGGGGTGTCAGGCGTCCTCTGAGGACTTTTATTCCGTCAATAGAAATGGAATGGAGGGTGGAATGACCTGCCACCTTGGCACTGTTACTAGAGAGTGAAAGAGTCTTCAGGATGAGAACCAGCAGTGGGGTAGCTAAGGGGGTGCAGGGGGTAGCAGTTGCACTGGGCATCAAGCTTTAGGGGAGCAACAGGCTGAGCTTGACACTAGTGTCCAAAATTGTGCAAATCTTGGTATGTATGAATAACACCATCGTGTTATATATCATTGGAAAGGTAATTTAATGCAGAGTGCAATGAAATAAACGACACTGGAATATCTGCATCGTATCAGAAGTTATGGCCAATTTACCAGGAAATGAAAACACATCTGCCTTGTGGAACAAAAAGTGGATTTGCTTAACTACAACTTCTTCTTCTTCTTCTTCTTCTTCTTCTTCTTATTATTATTATTATTATTATTATTATTATTATTATTATTGACAACAGTATTTATATACCGCTTTTCAACAAAAGTTCACAAAGTGGTTTACAGAGAAAAATCAAATAATTTTGGCTCCCTGTCCCAAAAGGGCTCACAAGGATGCCAATGAACACCAGCAGACAGCCATTTGAAAAGACACTGCTGGGGTGAGGAGGGCCAGTTACTCTCCCCCTGCCAAATAAAAGAGGAGCACCCTCTTGAAGAAGTACCTCTTACCCAATTAGCAAGGGTTAGCAAGCAATTTCCAAAATTAAATTTAATTTTATCATGCAGAGGGGGCTACAAAATCTTCTTTGACCCCGGATAACAGATAGATGCTTCAGCTATGCCACTGACTGGGGGAAGCCAGCAGAGCAAGTGGGTGATGAGCTGCTGGGGGGAGGAGGTGGGTTCCTCCCAATTTTCACTTTTTAAAAAGCCCGGACATGAGGTCACTTCTGGTTACTTCTGGGGCAACATTTTGAGCTTGGCACCAGGCTACACGACCATTAGCCTCTGAGAACGAGTGAGCTCAGAGCGGCCAACCAGATGCCTGTAGGAAGCCCACAAACTGGAGAACAAGCAGGCACTTCTGCTGCTGTGGTTCCCCTAAGCATGCACCTGGCTGCTTCATCTCTAGGCACCACTGAGCTGTGAGGAAGGAGCATTCATGTTCACTGAACAGTTTCCTGCTCCACTTCTGGCACAGGTGCAGGGGGTGGAGGTGGTCCTCCAATGGTGGAGTTTGCCAATGGTGGAGAAAATAGACCCACATCTCCCCCTAATGCTCACAGCTGAGGCAGCAGCAGCATCCCAGAGACAACCTGCAACATTTTACAGCAGAATCTTCTCATTCACTGAGGCTTTGAACGAAAGATGAAGTGCAGAGCCTGAGAGTCACGTATTGATGGGATATCCAAGCTGCAGACTCCACCTTCATGTCTAGCCTCAGTTGACCTCCTTGTAATTCCAACCCATTGGTTCCAGTCCTGCCTTCAGGAGCCACAGAGATCAAAATAGTTTGTACGCAGCTACTAAAAGCTGTCAGCTGGTTTAAAATATTATCATAATTATTGCTTAGTATAGTACCATCAGTGTGCATGGTGCTCTACATGGAGTAGAAGGAGAAGTCCCTGCCCCAAAGGGTTTACAGTCTAGAAACCCATACAAGAGAGTCAACAGGGGTTGGACAGGGCTGGACTCGGTGGAAGTGTAGACAGTTGTTTCACTTGCAGGTACATAGGCTAGAGACTTGACCACCGATGGTCAGAGCAGGGTCAGAGAGGGGTTCGGTCCCTGCCATCTCAGGCCAGGAAGAACTCAGGTAGCTGAGCTAGGAAGTGTGCACTGCTGAGATCAATCAGATTAGACCTCCCTTTCAAAGGAAGATGGAACTGCAGGACCTTTACATGCATTAACTACCAGAGGTTCAGCCATGGGACCAACTGAGCTCTTTGAGTCTTCTTGATTCCCCACCCTGGGGAGGCAGAGTGAAGGTTTTTGTCTCAGTTCCCCATTAGAATGTATCACTGTGGAACGCGCTACCAGTGCTATACCAAGAAGCACAGTAATAATCAGCCTCGTCCTCAGCCTGGACGTTGTTGATGGTCAGATAGCCAACGTTCGCAGAGGAAGAGATGGTGAACCGATCAGGGATTCCTTCTCCCTTCTCTGTGCTGTAACCACCACCACCAAAGATCACAAAGCGGGGGCTTTGTCCAGGAGTCTGCTGCTGCCAGCCAAAATAGCTGGCCCAGCTACCACCGCTGCTTTTAGTGCAGGAGAGTTTTGCAGTTTGTCCCAGGGACACAGACATGGAGGCAGGTTGGGTGATTGTGGCCTGAGAACTGGCACCTGACGAAAGGAAGAGAAAACACAAAGTAGGACATTAAGCTCATTTTTTCTGTACTTTAAAATATCCCAAGAATACAAATACACAATCTGCAGCGTGCTTGTTGTTGGCTCATCCATCTATACAGTTGAGCCTTCACACCCATACCTGAGAAGTAATGGAGAAGAGCAAGGAAACCCAGAGCCCAGGTCATGGTGAGCAACCTGGGGGAGTTTGACTTCCTGAGCAAAGCAGAAAACAGGATGGGACTTGCAGCCCTCTGGTCTTAAATGCTGCAGAGCGACACAAGGGCCAGGCATGCAAACTTGTTCTGTGTTCATTGGCTGTGCTAAAGCTTCAGGTTCCATCTGAGCATTTTTTGATGTTCTAGCATTGCGCATGGCCACAGTGCAAATTTGCATCAAGGGGAGGATTCAAAACTTTGGGAAGAGCCTCTTGCTTGATCCAGGAGGGAAATGAGACCGCAGTGACAGCAGTCTTTGCAACAGTCTGTCAGGGAAACAGAACCAATGAGTAATTTCAACAGATGGTACGCAGAACACAGTTTTACTCAAGGATGTGTCTCTTGTGACTGCTCCCTATTAGGATAGATAGTGTGTGAGGGATTTTGAACTGAGACGGGGAGAGTAAGTTTTGGATCCAGAGTCAGGTAAATAAGTAAATGTGATGTATAAGAAACAGAGCTGTGAATCAGGAGTTGCTTACTGTAAGACGATACTTAAAGCCCTATCCGATGCATGTCTACACAGAAGTAAGTCTCATGATAGTCAATGGCTCTTACTCCCAGGTAAGTGTAGCTAGGATTGGAGCTTTATTCTTATAAGCAGAATAGTTACTTCCTTGTAAGCAGGGCAGAGCTCATCACACCATCGAAAAGCCAATAATGAGCAAGTTCTTTCATCTATGTGTGTCTGACTGTGTGGAGGAGTGCCAATGATGCGCTTGAGCATGATGCGCTATGCGCAGAACAAAAGGACTGCTGTTGAGCTGGTTCCTTGAACCCTGGGAGAAGGTTTGCTCTATCATGGGCACGCACACAGACACACGCAGTCACAATCACACACAAGCACCCACTAGACCCTTTCTCCAAATCTATTGCTGGAGAGGATCAGACACAGTTACAATGAAGTGCTTTGAGGAATCTCAGTTCCTGCACTGTGGTGAAGGGAACAGAAGGTTTTTGTCTCAGTTCCCCATGAGACTGTACCACTGTGGAACATGCTGCCAGTGGCATAAAAGTGAGCGCAGTAATAATCAGCCTCGTCTTCAGGCTGGAGGTTGGTGACGGTCAAATAGCTAGTGGTCCCAGAGGCAGAGGCTGTGAACCGATCTGGGATCCCTGCTCCTCTGCTACAGCCATTGCAGTGAACAAAGCGGGGGGCCACTGCAGGTTTATGTTGAAACCAGCGAAAATGGCCATCCCAGCTACCATCACTGCTTCTTGTGCAGGGGAGTTTCGCTGTTTGTCCCAGAGACGCAGACACAGCAGCCTGTTGAGTCAATGTTGTCTGTGAGTTGACACCTTTGCAAAAGACAAAGTCAGGTTTTTATTGTACGTTCTCCCATCTTCCTATAATGCATGCAGAACGTATGTCACTCTGTTGTCAGCACATAGACCCATGTGGGTTCTCCAGCCGTTACCTGAGCAGTAACTGAGAAGTGTGAGGAGAAGGAGGACCCCGGCCATGGTGGAAGGCAGAAGGAGCTTGAGTTCTGTAGGCAAAAGTGTATCTTTAGCTAGGGTGGGCTTCCAGCTTAAATTCTCAAGCAGTGAAGAACTGCCAGTCATGCAAATTGGTTCACTCCCATTGGCTGAAAAACATCTTATTTCTTTATGGCCGGCCCAAGACCTCCTGATGCCTGAGGAGGTACGCCAAATTTTGCCCCACCTTACCAGACAATGCTCCAGCATCTGCTGCTCCCAGGCTCCAACATGCTAACTCAGTACTCCCCTCCTCTACATGCCTGCTTCCTTTTCTAGTCCAGGGAGTGGGATGAGAAGAAAGAACATGTAGGCAGGTAGATGATCAAAACAAGATGGGCACTCCCACTCATCTGTTCCTGAGGCAGCAGCTTCAGTTGACCTTAAGGATGGGCTGGCCTAGCATGGCCAAGCTTGGGGTAGGACAAAAGGGGCACTTTACAGGAGCCCAGTGATAAAGGGAGTGTTCTGTGGCCATTGGCAAGGTGCTCCTTTTCAACCTCTTTCCTCTCCATCTACAACATGTATATGATAATAGCTGGTCACTTTGCAGAATTTTTTTAAGGGCTGCATCAAGATTATGCACATGAAATACTTTGTCCGCTCAGAAAGCACTCTGCAAATGTTAATGAATTAGAGAAACTGATGGTGGAAATGTCCACCGTCTTTACAAGCTTTGATGACTGTATGCAAGCTCTGGGTTTTAGAGAGCGCCCATCTCTGAATGCCATGCACAAGGGAGTGGCAACAGGACACAGGGACACACAGGACACCCGTGTGCTCCCAAAGGCATCTGGTGGGCCACCGTGAGATACAGGAAGTTGGAGTAGATGAGTCTTTGGCCTGATCCAGCGGGCTCTTCTGATTCGGCAAGGTTGTGCCAGCTTGACAGTGTCACGTGGTCAACCATGGCAATGTGGCCATGCACCACACACCAGTCTGTGAAGGGCCACTACTAGCTCAAAAGTGCTGGGCTAGATCTCCATTCTATCCAGAAAGACCCTGAGATTGAGACTCATCCAGATCAAGCAAAGCTCTTTGAAGAGTCTTGGTTTGAGATGGCCCATTCTGGGAAGGAAGGCTTAAGGTTTATGTCTCAGTTCCCCATTTGCTCGAACCTTTGTGGAACTTGCTCTCAGTGCTGTACCAGTGAAGGCAGTAATTATCGGCCTCGTCTTCGGGCTGGACGCTCTTGATCGTTAAACGGGCAGCAGTGCCTGACTGGGAAGCCGTGAACCGGTCTGGGATCCCTTCTCCTCTCCTGGTGCTACACCCCACATAGTGAAGGGCCTGTCTGGCTATCTGTCGCTGCCAGTTAAAGTTGCTCCCCCAGGTTCCAACACCGCTTCTTGAGCAGGAGAGTTGCACTGTCTGTCCCAGAGGCACAGACATGGAAGCAAGTTGCGTCACCGTGGCCTGTGAATGGACCCCTTGACAAAAGACAAAGTCGTGTTTTAAGGCATTTTCCTCTATTTTCTCAATTTCCCCAAAATCCCCATCTTTCTAGAATGCACACAGAACATGTGTCACTGTGTTGTCAGCACATATGGACCAATGTGATTTCTCATTCCCTTACCAGAGTAGTGACTGATAAGAGTGAGGAGAAGGAGGACCCCGGCCATGGTGGAAGGCAGAAGGAGCTTGAGTTCTGTAGGCAAAAGTGTCTCTCTAGATGGATGTTCTTCTTCCACCTTAAATCCCTCAGGGGATGAAGAACCACCAGTCATGCAAATTGGTTCACACCCATTAACTGAGCAATATCCTCCTTCTTCAGGGCCAGCCGAAGACCTCTTGATGCGTGAAGCACCAGGCCAAATTCTGTCCCCTTACTGGATGATGAGTCAGGCTCTACTCCTCCTAACCTCCAACATTTCAGCTCCGCACTCTCCATTCCTCCACATTTATTCTTCCTTTTCCAGTCCAGGGAGCGGGTTGAGAAAGAGGGAGGTATGTAGGCAGGTGGGAAAAGATGTGCACTCCCATCAGGGCAGGTTCAGGACACAGAATACTAACCATGTCCCCCATGGGGATTTGTCCCTCTTCACTTGCTCAAATATTTAGTTGCATCCAGCACATCAATTTGGTTTGTGAAACTGAAACGAATTCTACTCATCTTCCAGCTCCATTGGGCAGAGCTAGTGGTGCATGGGCTTTGACCTCTCCATGCACAAGTGAGCTGGGAAGGAAGAGCAGTCATGTACATAACAGTCATGTGCACAAGCATTCTCCTAGCTTCACGCCACAGGTGCAGGGTGTGGTCCCTGAGGACCTCTAACTTTGCCAACTGTGGAGAAAATAGATCCACATCTCCCCGCAATGCTCACAGCTGAGGTCGCAGCATCCCAGGGACAACCTGCAACATTTTACAGCAGAATCTTATAGCACAGAATCACAAAGCCTTTGAACTAAAGACGGAGTGCGGAGCATCAGCTTCAGGTATTGATAGAATGTGAGAGGTGCAAATTCAATTCCGCATTCATAACTAGACTCAGTTGACTTCTCTGTAGCTCCAGCCCATTGGTTCCAGTCCTGCCCTCAGAAGCCACAGAGAGCAAATCTTCCCTTTCTTCTCTGTAAGAGCCCTTGGCCCGTCTCCATCCGTCTCCTTTTCCACCCTCTCTTCTTTTGCCCATTGTCAATATGCAGGCTCCTCTGGGCAGAGACCTACTTTTCTGCTTATATGACTCTGCAATGTCTTGTGCTCATGAATGTCAGTATTTAAGTGATCAGTTATGAGAACCATATTTTAGAATTAGGAGGTTTGCTGTATAGATCCTCTTTAGACATGTGGGCAGGAATTAGAGAGAGGAGTGAGGATATGAGGAGGAAAAGGAGGGGAACTCCCTCCACCTTTGAGGAAGGGCTGAATCCATTCTCTGGAGCCCCCCCCCCCGCCCAATTCCTCCCTTCTCCATTTCTTTTGGTTGGGTTCAGCAACCTTTAGGACTTCACATCTTCCCCCTTAGGGTCATGAGGGTTATCCCTTTGACTTATAGGTCCACAGAAACTGTTTGTGGGCATGAACTGAACTGGAGACATTGGCCCAAACGTGTGATTTGATGGTTAACCCCAAAAACCCCTCTTGTGTCGTTCTTTCTTCCAAGATGTGCCTCAGCCCTTGCTTGTTCCTCAAGGACGAGGGAGGGAAGCTTGCGGAGGAGGGAGAAGGAACCGTCCCTCCATTTTGTTGGTGGCTCAACTGCTAGGCCTCAGTTGGCTCTTGCCACATTCCAACCCTGAGCCCCGTTATGGAGAAGGAATCACTCCTTGCCCAGCAGAGGAGAGCTAAAGAGTTGCCATCTTCCCCCAAGCTGGTCATGCCTGAACTGCTCAGCTGCAGTGCTGCCATTCGGCACTTAGTACAGCCTTTGCCTCATGAAAGGAAAGGGAGAGCTGCTTGCTCAGGGCCCAACCCTGTCCTACTTTCCAGCACTGATGCAGCCGTCCCAAGGAGGACATCTGCTGCATCCTGTTTAGGCAGTCACGGCGGCCTCTCCCCTGCCTGCTGCTTTCTAAAATGGACCTGTGTCTGTTTTGTTGTAACTGGAGCTCAGATAAGGATGAAGAGAGAGTTATTTGCGTTCACTGTTCTCCAAAAAACCTCCGTTGGTACCCTTTGCATGCAGCTCATGGCACACAGATGTGGATGGTGGGGGCTGGTCTGTGCGAGTTGGTGGGTGGAATGAGGAGGGGCTCAAAGGCCTCTCTGTCCAACCCGTTTCATGCTTCAAAGAGTTTCAGGCACAGTTCAGTTGAAGTTGATTCAATATGTTTTATTCAAGAACCACCACTCTGGAGAGGAAGAGAGAAGGTTTTTGTCTCAGTTCCCCATTAGATTGTACCACTGTGGAACTTGCTACTACCAGTGCTCTCCCAGGCACCACAGTAATAATCAGCCTCGTCTTCAGCCTGGATGTTGGTGATGGTTAAGTAGCCATTGGTCCCAGAGGAAGAACCAGTGAAGCGATCTGGGACCCCATCTCCTCTGGTGCTGCTACCATACCAAAGAAAGCGAGGACTTTCTCCAGCTCTCTGTTGATACCAGCCAAAGCTATACCAGTTCCCAACACTGCTTCTGGAACAGGGGAGTTTAATGGTTTGGCCCAGAGACACAGACTGGGAGGCAGGTTGAGTCACTGTTGGCTGGGAATGGACTCCTTGACAAAACAGAGAACAAGAAGGAAAAAAGAAACATCTTCATTTGCTTTTTGTGCTTTCATATATTGCAAAGGCATACGTATATAATACAAACAGTTGTATTGTTCTCAGCCAATCACAAGGTGATGTTCATGTCAAGTTCATCATCCTTTTGCTTACCTGTCCAGTAATGGAGAATGGCCAGGAAACACAGAGCCCAGGCCATGGTGAGCTCTTTGAGAGAGTGAGACCTTCTGGAGGTAATAAAAAAAAGGCAACTGGATGTGACTGTCCCCCTCCTCTCTTAAATCCCCTGCAGCTGAAGGATGGGGCTGAATGCAAATTTGTGCTGTGATCCTTGACTTTGCTAGAAAATCAGTGCTGGTTTGTGTTGCACTGGATCACAAAGATCACATCAAGATCACATCACGGATTTGCATGAAGGAGTTTTTGAAACCTGGTAGGGAACAGCCCTCAGTTTGACCAGGGTGAAAGGGAGGCAGTGGTAGCCACCCACAGCCAGAATGCTTCACAGAGAGGAGAGATGGCATCTTATGTGTGAATTCAGCAGGCTGGAGGTCTCCTCAGGGGAAAGAGACATCTGTCCCCCTGGCCCAGGGAAAGAAGGGAGATGGAACAGAGCCTACACCAGCACAAGAAGACAAAAGAATTGGGCCAAAAGAGTCTCTTTTCACCATTATTATTCCATATTTTATTATTATTATTATTATTATTATTATTATTATTATTATTATTATTATTATTTTCCCAGTTTTCACCATGCTTAATCTGGAATGTGCCCCTTGTAAATTTACTTAATATGGGAGTGATTTCGGGGTGCCCACTCTGACTGAAGATATTCCCAGAGATCGTTTTCCCCTTGACATGCTATAATGTCATTTAGCCAGGAAAGTCCTGTTAAAATCTTCTGGATTCCTTTTAATCTTCTCCTGGAGATTGATGCTGATTCCTGTATACTCCAGGACGAGGACAGGCTATTGGAGAAAGGTAGCCAGTGAATAACCCCTGCTAATTGGGTAAGAGGCACTTTTTCAAGTGGGTGCTCCTTTTTTTAGCAGGGGGAGAGTAACTGGCCCACCTCACCCCAGCACTGTCTGTTCTAGTGGCTGTCTGCTGGTATTCATTTGCATCTTTTTAGATTGTGAGCCCTTTTGGGACAGGGAGCCATTTAGTTATTTGATTTTTCTCTGTAAACCGCTTTGTGAACTTTTAGTTGAAAAGCGGTATATAAATACTGTTAATAATAATAATAATAATAATAATAATAATAATAATAATAATAATAATAATAATAATAATAAGCTTTTTGCTTTCCTTCCCAGATTGGGGATCTACATTAAGTAAACATTTAATGATTTTTAATTGTCATGATCCTGGGGGTTGTAATGTTTCAATTGTTTTAATTGGTTTTAATAGTGTATTGATTTTACTGTTAGTCGTACTGTTGCTACGAGAGAAAGGTGGGATATAAACAGACAGACAGACAGACAGACAGACAGACAGACAGACAAACAAACAAACAAACAAACAAACAAACAAAGGAATTTGAATCCAACTGAAGCACAGAGTTGGAAAAGCTATTCAGGCCTCAAGGGGCTTCCTCAGAAGTGCTGCTCTTCTCCCATTTAAACCATGTCTATACTGGGAATTCATTTCATTGCATTGGGTTTTGCAAATGGCTTTGTGTTTATTTCCATTTTTGGAGTGATCATGGCCTCTGCGAGTTTGAATTTTGTGATGGTGCATTTCGGATTCAGTACAAATTATGTTTTGATCTGCACGTTTGTGAACATATTCCGAAGAGATGGGTGCTGTTGATTGTATATGTTATGCACTGTATATGTTTGAATGGAAACAAATGCCATACATATTGAAAACCATCTAACATGTACAAAGATCCAATAAATGACGTGGGGAGAAGGAGAAAAAAGTGGTTTTAAATATAAATATTTACCCATTTGAACACAGCACTGTAATTTATGCATTTCAAGATAAAGTGTATGTCTGTCCTAGCACCACCTTTGTCCCATTATGACAAATTCCCCCTCCCACTTCAATACCTTTGTGGTAGAGGCTCAGAGCAGGAGCTGAGAGGGGCTCCATCCTGGCCATCTCTGATCAGAAAGAATTCACATGGCTGAATAAGAGCTCAATCCAATGCATGTCTGCTCAGAAGTAAGTCTCATTAGAGTCAGTGGGGCTTACTCCCAGGAAAGTGTGGATAGGATTGGGCTGTGAGAAAGCAGCTTAGCTGAGACCGATCAGATCTGCTCTCCCTACTAGAGGAGATTTAAACACATCCCAGTCCTACCATTCAGAGAGATTCAGGCAGGGGACAAATTCAGCTCTTGATTCCCCACCTGGGGAGGAAGAGCGAAGGTTTTTGTCTCAGTTCCCCATTAGAATGTATCGCTGTGGCTCATGCTAGCAGTGCTATAATAAGAAACACAGTAATAATCGGCCTCGTCTTCAGCCTGGATGTTGTTGATGGTCAAATAGCCAACGTTCCCAGAGAAGGACAAGGAGAACCGATCTGGAATTCCTTCTCCTTTGCTAGTGGTGTAACCACTACCACCAAAAATCACAAAGCGGGGGCTTTGTCCAGAGGTCTGTTGCACCCAGCTAAACCACTCTTGCCAGCTACCACCACTGCTTTTAGTGCAGGAGAGTTTAGCTGTTTGTCCCAGAGACACAGACATGGAGGCAGGTTGAGTGATTGTTGCCTGAGAATGGACACCTTGAAGAGAGAGAGAGAGAGAGAGAGAGAGAGAGAGAGAGAGAGAGAGAGAGAGAGAGAGAGAGAGAGAGAGATGTTAGTTCCTGGATCTGTACCTTCAAATATCACAAAAATACAAATGTACAATATACCCAGAATGTTTGCTTTTGGCCCATCCATCTCCCTAAACTCCATTCTCCACACTCTTACCTGAGAAGTAATGGAGGAACCCAAGTAAACACAGAGTCCAGGTCATGGTGAGCAAACTGGAGGTGACTTCCTGTACAAAGCAGGTAACTTGGTCGGACTTTCCCCCTCCTGTCTTAAATCAGGCAGAGTGACACAACGGCCCGTCATGCAAATTTGTTCTGTGCTAATTGGCTCTGCTGGAGCTTCAGGTCTCCACTGAGAAGTCAGGAGGTTCTAGCAATGGCCACAGGACAGATCTGCATCAAGGGGAAGATTCAGAGTCTGGGCAACAGCCCCTTGTTTGGTTCAAGATAGCAGTGAGGCCATGGTGCATTCGCATGCTTCACACCACAGCTGTAGGAGTGTCAGGTGGCCTCTGAAGACTTTCATTCCACCAAGTGTGGGCAAAATAGACCAACATCTCCTGCTATGGCTGAGACAGCACATCGCTCAGGAATCGTTCCATATTTGAGAACATAACCCTTAACATTGGAAAGGGATTTGAAGCAACCCTGAATTGTGCTGTGGGATCCTCACACCTGTTCAAAATTTACCAGGTGCAAATTCAAACTCACACCATTGTATCACTCCGTTTCCAAATAGTTTTCATTCTTTCCCTGCCCTGCTGGGCTTGGTCATTTCACACCTGAACCTTCATAGGTTTCTCCTCTGTCCTCAGGATCTTGGTCTATTCCATCCAGAGCTTACGGATGAAATGGTATTAAGGTGCACCGCCGTCACTTCTCATTCTTAAACAATGGTGAACCTGCATAAATTAAGAAGCACATCTGAACAAGAAATCCTGTAATTCTGTCAAACAGTGCAAAGGGTTCTGATACCTGGCACTTGTCCAACATTTACTGAGGATGCAAAGCACTTCACATGTCTTATCTTGATGCTGCTCTCACCACAACCCTGCAAGTTATATATGATTATTGTCACAGTGTGTCTGGGTCTGAGATGGGGTGGTTGGTCCAAGGCTATCTTGGGAGATCATGCCAGGAATGTTGCGGCTGAAGCATGAGGTTTGAAGACTGGCAGGGAACCTGAACTTCACTTGGAGCAGGAGTCTGGGGCTCTCACTCATAGTTTAATGCCTGAGGTGAGGTTTTCAATTCACCTCATGCCTGGACTGGGCCTTGGTGTGGCCATCTGAGTCTATAGCTCTGAGGGGTGTGAAGACAAGCTCTGCACTTCAAAATTCACCATGTCAACATTGTCCACAAAGCCCAACCAGATGCCCACAGGAAGCCCACAAGCAGGAGAAAGAAGCAGACCCTTCTGCTGCTGTCGTTCCTCTGCTCTTGCACATGGCTACTTGATCTCTATGCACCAATGAGCTGTGAGGAAAGTGCATTCATGAGTATTGAACTGTTTCCTGCTTCTCGTCCAGCACAGGTGCAGGGGTTAGAGGTGGTCCCTGAGGACATCTGACTTTGCCAATGGTGGAGAAAATAGACCCACATCTCCCCCTAATGCTCACAGCTGAGGCAGCAGCATCCCAGAGACAACACGCAACATTTTACAGCAGAATCTTCCCATTCGCTGAGGCTTTGAACTAAAGATGATGTGCAGTGCCTGAGAGTCACGTACTGATGGGATGTGAGAGATGCAGACTCCACGTTCACGTCTAGCCTCAGTTGACCTCCCTGTAGTTCCAACCCATTGGTTCCAGCCCTGCCCCTCAGGAACCACAGAGAGTAAAATGGTTTGTACACAGCACTAATAGCTGACAGCTGGTTTAGTCTATTGTCATAAGAGAAACAAGCTATGAACTAGACCTGCATCATTATGTTGATCTTTACCCATTGAAACCCATTGAAACCACGCGTGTGTGTGCTGGGAATTCATGTCATCTCATTTACGCTTTGCAAATGGCTTGGGCTTCTTTCCACATGCGGATTTATCAGCTGGCATCTGCTAGCTTGAATTCTGTGACTGTGTGTTTCTGATCCAGGACAAAATGTGTGTTATGCACATTGATAAGAGATGGATATTGATGCGTGAAGTGAAACTAATGCATTGCATGTTGAAAAGACATCAGCATGGCCCAGATATCATACAAATGACATGGGAGCAAAAAATGAAATCTGTGGTCATAAAGATATTTTCCCAACAGAACCAAGAAATGCAATTTAAGCATTTCAAAACATTATTTATGTTGGTCCTTGTAGCGCATTAGTCCCATTATGGCAAATGTACCTCCCTCTTTGCACCTTCTCAGCTCTTGCTCCGCGTGATTAGACAGGGTCAGAGCAGAGGCAGAGAGGGGCTTGGTCCTTGCCGTCTCTGGCCAGAAGGATCTCAGGTAACTGAACTAGAAAGCACCTCTTTCAAAAGCAGGTGGAACTAGAGGACGTTTATTTGCACTTCAGACTCAAAATACACAGAGATTCAGACATGAGAGAAATTGAGGTCTTTAAGAATTCTTGATTCCCCACCCTGGGGAGGAAGAGTAAAGGTTTTTGTCTCAGTTCCCCATTAGAATGTATCACTGTGGAACATGCGAACAGCGCTAGACCAAGAAGCACAGTAATAATCAGCCTCGTCTTCAGCCTGGACGTTGTTGATGGTTAAATGGCCAACGTTCCCAGAGAAAGACACGGTGAACCGATCGGGGATTCCTTCTCCTTTGCTTGGAGTGCAACTACTACAGCCATAGATCACAAAGCGAGGGCTTTGTCCAGGGATCTGTTGCACCCAGGTAAACCAGCTCTCCCAGCTACCACCACTGCTTTTAGTGCAGGAGAGTTTTGCTGTCTGTCCCAGGGACACAGGCATGGAGGCAGGTTGTGTCAAAGTGGCCTGAGAAGTGAAACCTTGACGAGAGAGAGAGAGAGAGAGAGAGAGAGAGAGAGAGAGAGAGAGAGAGAGAGAGAGAGAGAGAGAGAGAGAGGCATGATGTTAATACCTGTACTTTCAAATGAGACAAGAATACAAATATATAATACACACAAGGTGCTTGCTGTTGGCCCATCAGCCGATGCAGAGATCAGTCTCCACAAATCTTACTTGAGAAGTAATGCAGAAGGGCAAGGAGACCCAGAGCCCAGGTCATGGTGAGCAACCTGGAGGGGCCTGTCTTTCTGATCAAAGCAGAAAACAGGATGGGTCTTGCACCCTCTTGTCTTAAATCCTGTTCATTGACAAGATAGCCTTTCTTGCAAATTTGATCTGCACCCATTGGCTCCCAGTTCTGCTGGGAAAATGTGTTGCTGCAGAAATGTCAGTGATCATCAGGTGGTTTTGCATCAAGCAATTGTCTAAACCAGTGGGAAAATGCATTTGTTTCCTCAAGTTAAAAAGATGGGAGTGCAAGTCACCCCAGTAAAGGGTGAGAGTATGAGGGACAAAGATTTTCACACAGAATACCCAGAATGACTTCCTACATCACAATCAGAGGCTCGTCTCCTCACATGTAAGGCCCATTGAGTTGAATGAGCCTTACTCCCAGGGATGCATGATAAGATTGCAGTTGTAGTCTGGGATGCAAGGAGAACCTGGTATTTCTCTCCAGTGATCCTTCAAGGAGCCAGAAAATGTTGGGAACACTACAGTTCCCAAGGTTCCTTGCATCCTAAAAAGGGTGATGATCACATGGTTCAAATTCAATTCTTCATGGATTCTCGAGTCCCCAACTTGTTGAGGAAGAGCAAAGGGTTTGTCTTTCATGAGATTGCTCCACTTTGAGAAACGATGCCAGCATGAGACCAAGAGGGTCTGTGATCATCTCCTTCATCTTCAGCCTGGACATTGGTGATAGTTAAATAGCCAAGCTTTCCAGAAGATGAGCCAATGAACTGATTCGGGATGCCCCCTCCTCTTGTGAGAGTGCCAAACAAAACAAAGTGTGGAGATTGTCCGGCTTTCTGCTGAATCCAGTGGAAGTATTTATCCAACTGACCAGAGCAGGAGAGTCTAGTGGTTTGTCCCAGGGACGCTGATGGGGAAGCAGGTTGTATCAATGCTCCCTGAGAATAGTACGCCCCTCCCCTGGCTGTGCTTTCATGTACCCCAGTGCATCAATACACATAAATGTGTCCTTCTTGGTCAGCATGGCACTCCTGTTCTATGTATTTACCTGAGCATTAATTAAGGACTGCAGAACGAACCTGCCATGCAAATGTATTCTGTTCTCATTGGTCCAACCAAAACTACAGGTAGCACTGAGCACTCATGTTGCTGCTGCAATGTCAGTAGACACAGGAGAAACCTGCATCAGCTGAATATCAAAAACACGGAGAACAGATCTATGCTTTTTCTAGGATGGAGATAAGTCCGAGGTAGCAGAATTCACTCCAAAAGTTCATAATTTAGAAAGGACATTGCACACATGGTCACAGGTGAAACTTGCATGGGGGGGGGGTATTAAAATTAGGGAGGATAGATCCATGCCTTTTCTAGGATGGAGATGAGTTCGGGGTCGCAGAACTCGCTGCAAAAGTCCATGATTTAGAAAGGAACCAAGAATATTTTGAAGAAGTGATGCCAAATACAGCTCAATTTGGGCATATTTCGCTTCTGAATGTCCACCATGTAGGACATGTAGTGGGTGAAGGGCTTTGAAGTCTCACTGGCCCACCTGAGGTGAGCTGAGAGAGCAGAGAATAAGCTTTTGATCCAGAGCCAGGTAAAGTACGTAGACCTGCTGTAAAAGAGACTGAACTGTGAATCAGGATCTTCTTGGTTTGACTCTTGCCTCGGTCATGGACTCGCTTGGTGGTCTTTGGCAAGGCAGTTCCTCTCAGCCTCAGTCTTCTCATTCTTCAATAATGGGATTATATGACTTCAGTGGGACACAACTGGAGAAGGTGATCCTTCTTCCATGTGCACCTATTCAGTACTGTCCAGGTCATCACTGGAACCATTTTCATATTTCACCCCTAAGGAGAATGAGTTATGATTCAGAGCTGCCTATCTCCCTCTATCAGAAGGTGCAGAAACTAGACTACTCCCCCCAAAAAATAATATACTATGTAATTATATGCAAATACATTGCCTGAATATGCACAAAATGTGCATGTTAACTGATGATCAAACAATTAAGTTTCAAAGCAAGCATTCCACAGAGCTTCCCCTCCACCCTCTCTCTCTCTCTCACACACACACACACACACACGAACACACACACACATACTCTTCAACTTCAGTGTATGACAGGAGAGAGCCCAGGCCCTTCATAAGGGTGCAGACCATCCACAATGATGAAAAGCCACTGCTGAGCTGGTTTAGATGATCCCTGAACCTTGGGGTGATTTTCTGTATCTGGACTTGTTTTCACAGCCCCTGAGAACTTTCCCATGAAACAATATACTGGACATTGAAGTGCATCAGATGAACCTTTATTTATTTATTTATTCATTCATTCATTCATTCATACATACATACTCTGCTTTTCTCCCCAAAGGGCACCCAAGGTGGTTAACAATCAGAATATTAAAATACAATATAAAATGCAGATAAAAACATTTTAAAAATGATAAAAACTAATATAACTCCTCCCTCATCGGAGACATCAGGAGATCTTTGCTCTACATGTTAACACCCTTTGTGGGCTGTGCTTTCCACTTAGCAGACATGGTGAATGGATTGTGTGGAATAGCCTGTCCTGATGAATGGGAAGGTCGTCCTTTCGTAACAAAGAAGTGAGGACTAGAGGAACTTTACTTGCCTCCAGCTTTACAATTCACAGATTCAGGCACTGGACAGTTCAGCTCTCTAAGCATTCTTGATTCCCCACCCCTTGGAGGATGGTTTTTGTCTCAGTTCCCCATTAGAATGTATCACTGTGGGACTTGCTACCACCAGTGCTCTCCCAGGCACCACAGTAATAATGGGCTTCATCTTCAGCCTGGATGTTGTTGATGGTCAAATAGCCAACATTCCCTGAGAAAGACACAGTGAACCGATCTGGGATTCCTTCTCCCTTGCTAGGGGTGCAACTGCTACATCCGTATATCACAAAGCGAGGGGCCTCTCCCTCTTTCTGTTGATACCAGTAAAAAGAGCTGTCCCAGCTACCAGCACTGCTTTTAGTGCAGGAGAGTTTGGCTATTTGTTCCAGATAAACAGACATGGAGGCAGGCTGAGTTACTGTTGCCTGAGAAGTTACACCTGGAAAAATGAAAAAAAATAAAAATCAAGAAGTCAATTTCTTGATCTGTACCTTCAAATATCACAAAAATGCAAATACACAATAAACCCAGAATGCTCGCTTTTGGCCCATCCATCTCCCTAAACTTCATTCTCCACACCCTTACCTGAGAAGTGATGGAGAAGCCCAAGTAAGCACAGAGCCCAGGTCATGGTGAGCAAGCTGGTGGAGTTTGACATCCTGAACAAAGCAGGTAAGGTGGTAGGACTTGCCCCCTCCTGTCTTAAATCCTGCAGAGTGACACAAGGGCCCCTCATGCAAATTTGGTCTGTGTTCATTGGCTGGGCTAGAGCTGCAGGTCTCTACTGAGAGGTGAAGATGTTCTTGCAGTGTCCATGGCCATAGGACGGTTTTGCATGAAGAAGAGAATCCAAAGTCTGGGGAAAGCCCCTTGCTTGGTCCAGCATGGAAATGAGGCCATAGATCAGGAGTGCAGCATTCACCTGCATAGCCTCCCCATAGCTCTAGGGGGTGTCAGGCGTCCTCTGAAGACTTTTATTCCGCCAATAGAAATGGAATAGAGCGTGAAATGACCTGCCACCTGTTACTAGAGAGTGAAGGAATCTTACCTGAGCAGTAGCTGAGAAGCGGGAGGACAATCAGGGACCAGACCATGGTGGAAAGCAAAAGGGGGTTGAAATCCACAAGAAAATTGAGTCTCTACCTGTGAAACTCCAGCATCCTTTTTCAATCCCCCATATAGTGGAGAACACTCAATTATGCTTTGTTGTAAAGGGACTCCTCTGATTAGAACATCTGAGCCACACCAATGACCAAACAGACAATTTACATACTAGAATTAAAGGGGGGGGGGGTTCAGACTGTCTCTTCATACTGTTGCTCACAGCTCAATTATATCCATGCCTACTCCGAAGTCATCCTGTTTCTTTGAGTGGGACTTACCATCATGTAAACTTGCATAGGAGCCCAACCTATGGCAAAGAAAGCCATGGAATGGAGGGTGGAATGACCTGTCACTAGAGAGTGAAGGAATCTTCAGGATGAGAGTCAGTGAGGTCAGAGTGGCCAACCAGATGCCTGTAGGAAGCCCACAAGCTGGAGAACAAGCAGGCACTTCTGTTGCTCTGGTTCCCCTGAACTTGCGCATGGCCGCTTCATCTCTAGGCACCACTGAGCTGTGAGGAAGGAACATTCATGTTCACTGAACAGTTTCCTGCTCCACTTCTGGCACAGGTGCAGGAAGTGGAGGTGGTCCTGAGGAAGTCGAAGTCTGCCAGTGGTGGAGAAAATAGACCCACATCTCCCCCTAATGCTCACAGCGGAGGCAGCAGCAGCATCCCAGAGACAACCTGCAACATTTCACAGCAGAATCTTCTCATTCGCTGAGGCTTTGAATGAAAGATGAAGTGCAGAGTCTAAGAGTCATATGTTTTTTTTTTGTTTTTTTTTTTATTATTTACTTACTTTAAGACATGGGTACAGGAAAAATCACAAACATATATGTACAGGGTAATACACAAGGGAAAAAACACCAGGAAATCGCAGAACTGTAGCCGATACTCTTATGTTTCCCTACCTATCATCCTTGAATAACTTATTGTTTATCTAACCACTCATACAATGGTTTCCACAATTTCTGTATTCTCTCTATTTCGCCATCTCCCAATCTTTCCGTCAATACATCTATTTCAACCATCTCATATAATTTCTCAATCCACATCTCTACAGTGGGAGTATCAGGGTTCTTCCACAATCTAGCATACACCAATCTCGCTGCAGTAATTGCATACAACAAAATATGTTTAAGATCATTGTTATAACTTTCAGGAAAAATACTCAAGAGAAACAGTTCTGGTTGGAAATGTATTTCACAATTAAAAATAATTTGAATAGTTCTATATATTTTTTGCCAAAAATATTTGACCTTAGGGCAAAGCCACCACATATGATAAAAAAAACCTTTCACCTCTTTGCATTTCCAACACTTATCGCATGTGCCGGGATACATTTTTGCTAATCTATCTGGAGACAGGTACCATCTATAAAACATTTTGTATATGTTTTCTTTCATTGTTACTGCCTTAATTATCTTCATATTTCTCTTCCAAAGCTGGTCCCAATTATTCATTGTTATATTATGTCCAATATTTTTTGCCCATATAATCATTACCTCTTTTACCGATTCGTCTACCATTTCCATACTCAACAAATATTGATACATCCTTCTGATATAATTTTGCTCATTTGATAAAAATATTTTATCAAATTCCGTCTCCTCTGGGTAGATTCCTTCTTTTTTATCTTTCAACCATCTTGTTTTAATCTGTAACTCCGTCAACCAATCCAGTTCAATCCCTTTCTCCCACAATACCTCTTTTGAGTACATAACTGCTTTCTCATCTAATAATTCATCATATCTCCTATTCTGTGAACCTCGCAACCACATTGGCCTAGTATCAATTTCTAACGGTTTCACCCATCTTGGAATCTTCTCGTAAACTTTATATCTGATTTGTTCCCAGACAAACAACAATGCTCTTCTTATCAGATGTTGTTTAAAGTAACTATGATATTTGGCTTTATCATAAATCAAAAAGGCATGTGGACCAACCTGCAAATCGTGTAGTTCTAATTTTAACTCTCTAGATTTTTCGGCTTCTGCCCAATCCTTTATCCAATTTAATGCCGCTGCATAGTAATAAATTTCCCAATTTGGCATTCCGAGACCAGCTCGTTCTTTCACATCTTGTAATAATTTCATCTTTATTCTAGCTTTTTTCCCTTGCCAAATGAAATTAGCCATCATTTTATTCAAATCTTGAAAGAACACCTTTTTTAATAAAATTGGGATTGTCTGAAATAAGAATAATATTCTTGGCAGCACATTTGACTTAACTGTTGCTATTCTACCCAACAATGATAAATTTAATCCATTCCATCTTTTTATGTCTTTCTTAATCTCCATCATTAACTTTAGATAATTATTTTCCATCAACTCACTACATTTATCTGATACAGTAATTCCCAAATATTTAACTTTCTTTGTGATATTAATACCAAATTCCTGTAGTTGCTGTTTCTCTTGTTTTCTCATATTTTTCACTAATATTTTTGTTTTATCATAATTTATCCTCAATCCTGCCATTTTACCGTATTCTGTCAGATTCTCTATCAAATATTTTAAAGACTGGGTTGGATTCTCCAAGATAAAAGTAAGATCGTCTGCATAAGCTTGAATTTTAAATTCTTCATTTTGGACCTTCACTCCCACAATTCTTTCATCTCTTCTTACTATATTATTTAATATTTCCAGAGTTATAATAAACAGTAATGGAGATAGAGGGCATCCTTGTCTTGTTCCCTGCTGGATTTCTATCATTCTTGTTATGTCACCATTTATCTTTATTCTTGCCGTTTGTTTGGTATATATCTTCTCTATAACCCTTATAAACTTTGGCCCAAAGTTCATCTGGTACATTTGTTGAATCATAAAGTTCCAATTTACTCTATCAAATGCTTTATGCGCATCTACGAAAATTAATCCTAATTTTTTCTCTGAGTGTGCCTCAAAATATTCTATTATATTAATAATAACTCTCACATTATCTTTTAAGTGTCGTTTTGGCAAGAAGCCCGTTTGATCTTGGTGTATTATTTGCAGCAGAACTCTCTTTAATCTTCCAGCCAATATTGATGCAAAAACCTTGTAGTCTGTATTCAAAAGAGAAATTGGCCTATAATTTCTAATTTCTTTCTTTTCTGTTCCTTGTTTATGTATTAACGTAATTAAAGCTTCTGTCCATGAGTCTGGAATATTTCCTGTTTCCCATATATCATTAACCAGATTCTTAAATGGTAATTGTATCGTCTCTTCAAATAATTTATAATATTCTGCTGGAATGGCATCTGGTCCGGGAGATTTCTGATTTTTCTGTCTTTTGATTGCTTCTGATAGTTCTTGCATAGAAATTTTTTGATCTAAAATTAGTTTCTGTTCTGATGTCAATTTTAGCATATTGTTTTTTAATAAATAATCCATTTGCAGGTCCGGATCTACATTATATTTCTTGTATAATTATTGAAAAAACTTTTCAATAATAAGTTTAACTTCTGAGGATTTATATTTCTCAATTCCATTTTCATCTATCAAACTATTTATAAAGTTCCTCTGTCATTCTTTTTTCAGTCTGTGTGCCAGCCATCTTCCAGGTTTATTAGCGTTTTCAAAATAATTCTGTTTAATTAATTTTAATTTTCTCTCCATTTCTTCCGTTTGTATGTTTCTGATCTCATGTTGAAGTTTCTGTATATTCGCAACTAATTCCTCTCTAGATGGATTTTCTTGGAACTCCCGCTCTTTCTTCTTTAATTTTAAGGTTAGTTCTTTGATAAGTTGAATTTCCTTCCTTTTTTTCCTTACTGAAAATTTCATCATAATTCCTCTAAAGTACGCTTTACTTGTATCCCAAATAATTTGTGGTTTCATTTCTGGATGATTATTTATTTTAAAGAACCAGCTCATTTCTTCTTTAGCTAAGTTCACAAAATCTTTATCTTTCATATCAATAACATTCAATCTCCAGAGCCCTTTCCTCCGAGATCTATTAAATTTTAAACTAATTGGATTATGATCCGCGAAGGTATTTGGTAATATTTCTGCTTCAAATGCTTCTGTTGTTGCTGTAATCCAACACATATCTATTCTTGACCATACTTTATGTCGTGTCGAAAAATAAGTATATTGCCTTTTCTCTGGATTTTGGACTCTCCATGCATCAATCAAATTAAATTCTTCTGCCATTTGTAAGAAAGATTTGGGTAGATTACCTCCTTTTTTTTTCCTTTTAACTGATCTGTCTAGGTTTATGTCAAACGTTGAGTTAAAATTGCCTAACAAGATCAAGTCAAATTCATTTAGAGTAGCCAATTTTCTATGTAATTTTTCAAAAAATTTTTCACGAGCGTCATTAGGAGCATATATATTTACCACCAATAATTTCTTTTCAGCATATGTGATTTCTACTATCAATATTCTGGCATCTTCATCTGCATAAATCAATTTTGGACTCAACCAAGGTTTAACATATAAGGCTAAGCCTTTTTTCTTCCTTTTTGTTTCTGCTGTATAAAATAGTTCACCTAACTTCTTATTTTGTAAAAATTTCCAATCTTTTTTCAATATATGTGTTTCTTGAATTGCTATTAGATCTTTATGCTCTTTTTCTAACTGATGAAAAATCCTTTTTCTCTTTTGTGGTGCGTTTAATCCATTAATATTTATGGATAAAATCTCAAGTTGGGTATCTGCAGCTATCATTCTATATTTTTCCTTTTTATTTTCACTTCTCTTCTTGGTTGACATCTTTGTTGTTTAATTTTAATGGTTTCTTTCTTTTCAGATTCATCATCCTGCTCCTCTTCCTCTTCATCTTCTTCTTCCCCTTCTGCTTCTTCATCTTCTATGCTGTGGTCCAATCCTACTTCTGATTCTTTCTCTAAGGATGTTGTATCCTCTAGAGACGCTTTAATTTTTCCTCGATCATAGTTATCCTTTCTTGCATCTTTTGGTAGTTCTTGTTCCTCTTGATCTCTTTGCACCGTCTCCAAGAAGTTTCTCATTTTCATTCTTGATGTTATACTATATCTTTTCAGTTGATATGTAAAGACTAATCCTTCTGGGAGTAACCATCTATATCTAACATTCTCTCTTCTCAAAAATGATGTAAGAGGATCAAGGATTTGGGGGGGGGGGCTTTTTCTGGCTAGGAGAGGCCAGGAAAGTGCTTGAGACTGGAGGCTAGCTAACTCTTGGGGAAAGCAACCCTAGGAGCGGGGCAAAGCCTGTCTTCATAGCAACAAATCGAAGGAACTCTGTCAGCCATTTCTGGCAGAGGCAGCCTGGATTCTCCCCTCTTTTTCCCCCTATCACTGGGACTGCAGCTCCGAAGGAAGAGAAAAAACGTTTGGGGCCGTTTCTCAACTCTTCAGTCAAGGAGTGAGTAATCTCCCAGTTTGATGTCTTTGAAGACCGGGTTATTTAGAAGATACAGTTGCTTAATAGACTGAGGGAATTTGTCCTTGGTGGAGAGAGGAGGAGCTGAAGAGATGGCGTTCCCTCAGAAACCCGCATCAAAGACGCTGTGATTTACAATTTGAAAGACTAAAGATAAGACTAATTAAGGAAACAACAACTTTGGGAAATTCAGAGCGACCTGCTGAGATGGCATTGCTGCCTTTTTAAGCTGCAATCAACAAGTAAGGAAAAATAATCTACAGACTGTAAGGGACATTTCAAACACTGGATAAGGATACCATGAAGTAGAGAGACATCTAGTGGAAAAAAATATCACTGATTTTTTTTTTTTGTGTGTGTGTGTCTCCTTTAAGAAGACTCTGGATGAAGGAATGCTAAAAAGACTGTCTGTGTTGGAGATTAATGAGTGTTAATGCTGAGAAATCAATATTGTAAGCTTTAATGAGATTTTGATTTATGGAATTGATATGGTAGTTATTGGTATAAGAGCAATTGAAATTATTTTGTAGGGATATATTATTTTGGATGCCCTGTCTATTTTTTATTTATCTCAATGTACAATGGAATATTCTAGGAAACAGTCTTTAAAAGCTCAGAAAACCTCACCAAATACCAGTACTTCCATTCAGACAATGTTAACCCTTGAGAAGAGTACAGAAAGAAAGAAAGAGGACCAAGCAGGAATTATGGATGTTCTCAGAGAGATCCGTGAAGAGTCCAGACAGATGAAAACACAGATCTCTAATCTAGATAAAAATTTGACTGAGAAACTAGACCAGTTATCATTTAAACTGAAGGAGATGGATGAGATGGCGAAGGAAACACGTAAAAAGGTCAATAGAAACCAGATAGAGATCAATAAGATGAAAGAACAAGCAAAAAAAGACCAGGTAAAGATTGAACAGCTCACTCAATGCGTGGAGGTTGCTGATCAGCGCAATTTAGTCCTTGAAAGAAGCATTATGTTACTGGAGCTTCAACAGGCAGGCTACATGCTCCGCGTTCAGAATTATCCAGAAGAAAAACAAGAAGATATCAGAGCAACAATGATTCATTGGTTGGGAGAACAAACGGAGTTTGAAACAGAACTTTTAGAAGGTGGATTGCATGCAGTGTATAGACTTAGATCTGTATATGCAAAAGCTCACAATCTACCAAGAGAAATAATGTTGAAGTTTACACAGAAAAAGGTGAGAGATATGGTTCAACAAGCACTGATGGAGAAAACATTAATGGTTGGAGGAAATCCGGTGAGAATTTTAAGGGAAATACCATGGAGCATAAGACAAAAGAGATTACAATATAGAGTCATATGTTGATGGGATGTTCGAGATGCAGACTCCACCTTCATGTCTAGCCTCAGTTGACCTCCCTGTAGTTCCAACCCATTGGTTCCAGTCCTGCCTTCAGGAGGCACAAAGATCAAAAAGCATGTACACAGCCACTAACAGCTGGTTTAGCATATTATCATAATTATTGCTTAATATAGTACCATCAGTGTGCTCTACATGGAGTAAAAGGAAAAGTCCCTGCCCCAAGGGGTTTACAGTCTAGAAACTGACACAAGGGAGCCAACAGGGGGCTGGACATGGTGGATGTGTAGACAGTTGTTTCACTTGCAGGTACATAAGCTAGAGACTTGACCACAGAGGGCCAGAGCAGGGGCAGAGTCCTTGGCCGTCCCTGGTCAGAAAGAACTCAGGTAGCTGAGCAAGAAAGCACCTCTTTCAAAAGAAGGTGGAACTAGAGGACCTTTGTATGCACTCCAACCTTACAATACACAGAGATTCAGACATGAGACAAACTGAGGTCTTTAAGAATTCTTGATTCCCCACCTGGAGAGTGAGCGTGAAGGTTTTTGTCTCAGTTCCCCATTAGAATGTATCACTGTGGAACACGCTAGCAGTGCTATACCAAGAAACACAGTAATAATCGGCCTCGTCTTCAGCCTGGACATTGTTGATGGTTAAATGGCCAACATTCCCAGAGAAAGACACAGTGAACCAATCTGGGATTCCTTCTCCTTTGCTAGGGGTACAACTACTACAGCCAGCGATCACAAAGCGAGGGCTTTGTCCAGGGGTCTGTCGCACCCAGTTAAACCAGCTGTTCCAGCTACCACCACTGCTTTTAGTGCAGGAGAGTTTTGCTGTCTGTCCCAGGGCCACAGACATGGAGGCAGGTTGAGTCAAAGTGGCCTGAGAAGTGACACCTCGGGGAGAGAGAGAGAGAGAGAGAGAGAGAGAGAGAGAGAGAGAGAGAGGCATGATGTTTACCCCTTGGTCTGTACTTTGTGACAAGAATACAAAGATATAATCCACACAAGGTGCTTGCTGTTGGCCCATCAGCCTACGTAGAGATCAGCCTCCACAAATCTTACCTGAGAAGTAATGGAGAAGAGCAAGGAGACCCAGAGGCCAGGTCATGGCGAGCAACCTGGAGGAGCCTGACTATGTGATCAAAGCAGAAAACAGGATGGGTCTTGCACCCTCTTGTCTTAAACCCTGTTCATTGACAAGATAGCCTTTCATGCAAATTTGATCTGCACCCATTGGCTCCCAGTTCTGCTGGGAAAATGTGCTGCTGCAGAAATGTCAATGATCATCAGGTGGTTTTGCATCAAGCAGTTGTCTAAGCGAGTGGGAAGAAGCATTTGTTTCCTCAAGTTAAAAAGGTGGGAGTGCAAATCACCCCAGTAAAGGCTGGGAGTATGAGGGACAAAGATATTCACATTGAATGCCTTCGTACATCTCAACTATAGACCTGTCTACTTAGAAATAAGGCCCATTGATTTGATTGGGCCTCAATCCCAGGTAAGTATTATAGGATTGCAGCTTCAGTCTGGAACACAGGGAGCACCTGGTATTTCTTTGCAGTGCTCCTCCTAGGGGCCTGAAAGTGTTGGGAACCCAACAGTTCCCAGTACTCCTTGCATCTAGCACCGTGTGATGATTACTCACAAAGCTAGTGGGGTGGCATTGGAGTATGTGGGAAAAATATGTCCTTAGGTTCTCCTTCTGCTACTGCTGGAGCCAGAAGACATGTAAGAAGAGGCAGAAGGGGAGATTTGGAAAGAGTGAATGATGGGAAGGCAGGCAGAGCTTCAGTTTCTCTCCAGCACAACGAACACATGAGCAGGGGAAGAATTTCCTCCATAAGCAGGTTTCAAAGAGACCACAACGGAAGTTCCAGATTCAACTTCCAAACTGTGCTTGGCTAAATCTTGGCATCATCTCTAGTACAGGATGGCTTAAATGGTGCATTTACAGACCATTTTTCATTTCCAAAGTTTATCAAGTGGTTTAAGTGGGTAAATGAATGAATAAAAGGCACACTGTGCTTGGATTGTGGGTTGATGTATGTGGGTCGGTGGATGGGTCTTGTCTGGAAGGTGGGGCCAGGGGAGGTTCCTCTTCAACCCAAGTCTTGATTCAAACTGTTTCTGGCACAGTTCAAAATCAGAGGTAGAAAGAGAAGGTAGTCCTCTCTTGCACAAGAAATGAGGACTAGAGGACCTTTATGTGCTCTCCAGCTTTATAACTCACAGATTCAGGCACTGGACACCATTCAACTCTCTAGGCATTCTTGATTCCCCACCCTGGAGAGGAAGGTTTTGGTCTCCGTTCCCCAATAGAATGTATCACTGTGGAACTTGCTTCCACCAGTGCCCTCCCAGGCCCCACAGTAATCTTCAGGTTGGATATTGTTGATGGTTAAATGGCCAACATTCCCCGAGAAAGACACAGTGAACCGATCGGGGGTTCCTTCTCCCTTGGTAGGGGTGCAACTACTACGTCTGTAGATCACAAAGCAAGGGGCCTGTCCCTCTTTCTGTTGATACCAGTAAGAAATGCTACCCCAGCTACCAGCACTGCTTTTTATGCAGGACAGTTTGGCTGTTTGTCCCAGAGACACAGACATGGAGGCAGGCTGAGTTACTGCTGCCTGAGAAGTCACACCTGGACAAAATAAAGAAAAATAAAAAAAATCAAGAAGTTAAGTTCTTGATCTGTACCTTCAAAAATCACAAAAATGCAAGTGCACAATAAACCCAGAATGCTCGCTTTTGGCCCATCCATCTCCCTAAACTTCATTCTCCACACCCTTACCTGAGAAGCAATGGAGAAGAGCAAGGAAACACAGAGCCCAGGTCATGGTGAGCAAGCTGGAGAAGTTTGACTTCCTGAACAAAGCAGGTAAGGTGGTAGGACTTGCCCCCTCCTGTCTTAAATCCTGCATAGCGACACAAGGGCCCCTCATGCAAATTTGGTCTGTGCTCATTGGCTGGGCTAGAGCTGCAGGTCTCTACTGAGAGGTGAAGATGTTCTTGCAGTGTCCATGGCCATAGGATGGTTTTGCATGAAGAAGAGAATCCAAAGTCTGGGGAAAGCCCCTTGCTTGGTCCAGCATGGAAATGAGGCCATAGATCAGGAGTGCAGCATTCACCTGCATTGCCTCCCCACAGTTGTAGGGGGTGTCAGGCGTCCTCTGTAGACTTTTATTCTGCCAATAGAAATGGAATGGAGGGTGGAATGACCTGCCACCTGTTACTAGAGAGTGAAGGAATCTTACCTGAGCAGTAGCTGAGAAGCGGGAGGACAATCAGGGCCCAGACCATGGTGGAAAGCAAAAGGGGGTTGAGATTCACAAGAAAATTGAGTCTCTACCTGTGAAACTCCAGCATCCTTTTTCAATCCCCCAGGTAGAGGAGAACACTCAATTATGGTTCACTGTAATGGGACGCCTTTGATTATAACATCTGAGCCACACCAATGACCAGACAGACAATTTACATACTAGAATTAAAGGGGGGGGGGGTTAAACAGGGCAGGAGGTCTGGTCTAGAGGGTAGAGCCTCCATCTGCCTGAAGATAACATCCATAAGGTTGCCAGTTCGAGCCACCGGCACCGTGTGACCTTGAAGCAGCTGACAAGCTGAAGCCGAGCGATTCCATCTGCTCTGAGCGTGGGAGGATGGAGGCCAGAATGTGAAACCAGATCAGAGTGAAACACCTGGACTGTTGTGGTTCTTGAAAGATAGAACCTTCTTTCAATTGTAAAAATCCCTATTTAATAAGGGATTTAAATAAAAGCCTGCCTATGTAAACCGCCTTGAATAAAGACCAAGAAAGGTGGTATATAAATACCTGTTATTGTTATTATTATTATTATTATTGTTGTTGTTGTTGTTGTTGTTGTTGTTGTTGTTGTTGTTGTTATTATTATTATTATTATTATTATTATTATTATTATTATTATTATTATTATTATTATTATTATTAAACTGTCACTTCATACTATTGCTCACAGCTCAATTATATCCATGCCTACTCAGAAGTCATCCTGTTTCTTTGAGTGTGACTTACCACCATGTAAGTTTTCACCGGAACCCAGCCTCCAAGTGGCAAAGAAAGCCATGGAATGGAGGTGGAAGGACCTGTCACTATAGAGGGAAGGAATCTTCAGGATGAGAGTCAGTGAGCTCAGAGCGGCCAACCAGATGCCTGTAGGAAGCCCACAAACTGGAGAACAAGCAGGCACTTCTGTTGCTGTGGTTCCCCTGAACTTGCGCATGGCCGCTTCATCTCTAGGCACCACTGAGCTGTGAGGAAGGAGCATTCATGTTCACTGAACAGTTTCCTGCTTCACTTCTGGCACAGGTGCAGGGGGTGGAGGTGGTCCTGAGGAAGTCGAAGTCTGCCAGTGGTGGAGAAAATAGACCCACATCTTCCCCTAATGCTCACAGTGGAGGCAGCAGCAGCATCCCAGAGACAACCTGCAACATTTCACAGTAGAATCTTCTCATTCGCTGAGGCTTTGAACTAAAGATGAAGTGCAGAGCCTGGGAGTCACGTATTGATGGGATGTCCGAGATGCAGACTCCACCTTCATCTCTAGCCTCAGTTGACCTCCCTGTAGTTCCAACCCATTGGTTCCAGTTCTGCCTTCAGGAGCCACAGAGATCCAAATAGTTTGTACGCAGTTACTAACAGCTGACAGCTGGTTTAGCATATTATCATAATTTTTGCTTAATATAGTACCATCAGTGTGCATGGCGCTCCACAAGGAGTAGAAGGAGAAGTCCCTGCCCCAAGGGGTTTACAGTCTAGAAACTGATACAAGGGAGCCAACAGGGGTTGGACAGGGCTGGACACGGTGGAAGTGCAGACAGTTGTTTCACTTGCAGGTACATAAGCTAGAGACTTGACCACCGAGGGTCAGAGCGGGGGCAGAGAGGGGTTCAGATCTTGCTGTCTCTGGCCTGAAAGAACTCAGGTAGCTGAGCAAGAAAGCACCTCTTTCAAAAGAAGGTGGAACTTGAGGACCTCTATATGCATTCCAACCTTACAATACACAGAGATTCAGACATGAAACAAATTCAGCTCTTGAAGACTTCGTGACTCCCCACCTGCAGAGTGAGTGTGAAGGTTTTTGTCTCAGTTCCCCATTAGAATGTATCACTGTGGAACACGCTAGCAGTGCTATAATAAGAAACACAGTAATAATCGGCCTCGTCTTCAGCCTGGACGTTGTTGATGGTCAAATGGCCAACATTCCCCGAGAAAGACACGGTGAACCGATCTGGAATTCCTTCTCCCTTGCTAGGAGTGCAACCATCACAGCCATAGATCACAAAGCGAGGGCTTTGTCCAGGTGTCTGTCGCACCCAGCTAAACCAGCTGTTCCAGCTACCACCACTGCTTTTAGTGCAGGAGAGTTTTGCTGTCTGTCCCAGGGACACAGGCATGGAGGCAGGTTGAGTCAAAGTGGCCTGAGAAGTGACATCTTGATGAGAGAGAGAGAGAGAGAGAGAGAGAGAGAGAGAGAGAGAGAGAGAGAGAGAGAGAGAGAGGCATGATGTTAATATTCCTTGGTCTGTACTTTGTGACAAGAATACAAAGATATAATCCACACAGGGTGCTTGCTGTTGGCCCATCAGCCTACGTAGAGATCAGTCTCCACAAATCTTACCTGAGAAGTAATGGAGAAGAGCAAGGAGACCCAGAGCCCAGGTCATGGTGAGCAACCAGGAGGAGCCTGACTATCTGATCAAAGCAGATTACAGGATGGGTCTTGCAACCTCTTGTCTTAAATCCTACCCGAGGAGAGAATAGTCGTTCATGCAAATTCAGTCTGCACTCATTGGCTCCCAGTTCTGCTGGGAAAACGTGCTGCTGCAGAAATGTCAATGATCATCAGATGGTTTTGCATCAAGCAATTGTCTAAACGAGTGGGAAGATGCATTTGTTTCCTCAAGTTAAAAAGGTGGGAGTGCAAATCACCCCAGTAAAGGCTGGGAATAAATGGGACAAAGATTTTCACATTGAATGCCTTCGTACATCTCAACTATAGACCTGACTACTTAGAAATAAGGCCCATTGATTTGATTGGGCCTCAATCCCAGGTAAGTATTATAGGATTGCAGCTTCAGTCTGGAACACAGGGAGCACCTGATATTTCTTTCCAGTGCTCCTCCTAGGGGCCTGAAAGTGTTGGGAACCTAACAGTTCCCAGTACTCCTTGCATCTAGCACAGTGTGATGATTACTCGCAAAGCTAGTGGGGTGGCAATGGAGTATGTGGGAAAAATATGTCCTTAGGTTCTCCTTCTGCTACTACTGGCTACTGCTGGAGACAGAAGACATGTAAGAAGAGGCAGAAGGGGAGATTTGGAAAGAGTGAATGATGGGAAGGCAGGCAGAGCTTCAGTTTCTCTCCAGCACAACGAACACATGAGCAGGGGAAGAATTTCCTCCATAAGCAGGTTTCAAAGAGACCACAACAGAAGTTCCAGATTCAACTTCCAAACTGTGCTTGGCTAAATCTTGGCATCATCTCTAGTACAGGATGGCTTAAATGGTGCATTTACAGACCATTTTTCATTTCCAAAGTTTATCAAGTGGTTTAAGTGGGTAAATGAATGAATAAAAGGCACACTGTGCTTGGATTGTGGGTTGATGTATGTGGGTCGGTGGATGGGTCTTGTCTGGAAGGTGGGGCCAGGGGAGGTTCCTCTTCAACCCAAGTCTTGATTCAAACTGTTTCTGGCACAGTTCAAAATCAGTGGTAGAAAGAGAAGGTAGTCCTCTCTTGCACAAGAAATGAGGACTAGAGGACCTTTATGTGCTCTCCAGCTTTATAATTCACAGATTCAGGCACTGGACACCAGTCAACTCTCTAAGCATTCTTGATTCCCCACCCTGGAGAGGAAGATTTTGGTCTCCGTTCCCCAATAGAATGTATCACTGTGGAACTTGCTTCCACCAGTGCCCTCCCAGGCCCCACAGTAATCTTCAGGTTGGATATTGTTGATGGACAAATAGCCAACATTCCCCGAGAAAGACACAGTGAACCGATCTGGGGTTCCTTCTCCCTTGGTAGGGGTGCAACTACTACGTCTGTAGATCACAAAGTGAGGGGCCTGTCCCTCTTTCTGTTGATATCAGTAAAAAGAAATGCTACCCCAGCCACCAGCACTGCTTTTTATGCAGGACAGTTTGGCTGTTTGTCCCAGAGACACAGGCATGGAGGAAGGTGCTTTTGGGGTGCTTTTCTGTATCTGGACTTGTTTTCACAGCCCCTGATATCTTTCCCATGGCGCAAAATACTGGGCATTGAAATGCATCAGACAAACCAATATTTATTTTTATTTATTTATTTGATTTATAATCTGCCTTCCTCACCAAAGGCCACCCAAGGTGGCGAACTATCAGAATACTAAAATACAATATAATATGCAGATAAAAACATTTTAAAAACCATTAAAAATATATATATATACCTCCTCCCCCATCTGAAACATCAGGAGTTCTTTGCGCTACATGTTCACACCCTTTGTGGGCTGCGCTTTCCACTGAGCAGATGTGAAGAATGGATTGTGTGGAATGGTTTGTCCTGTTGAATGGGAAGATGGCCCTTTCATGACAAAGAAGGGAGGACTAGAGGACCTTTATGTGCCTCCAACTATATAATTCACAGATTCAGGCACTGGACAATTCAGCTCTCAAAGCATTCTTGATTCCCCACTCTGTAGAAGAAGGTTTTGGTCTCAGTTCCCCATTAGACTGCACCACTGTGGAGCTAGCTACCACCAGTGACCTCCCAGACACCACAGAAATAATCAGCCTCATCTTCAGCCTGGATGTAGTTGGTAGTTGATGGTCAAATAGCCAACATTCTCTGTGGAGGAAATAGTGAACCGATATGGGATTCGGTCTCCCCTCTCAGTGCTGCAACCATCGTCACAGCCATAGATCACAGAGCGAGGAGTTTTCCGTGGAACAACGTACTGGCATTGATATACAATAGACAAATATCCCATCCCGTGTGAGACATCAGGGGTTCTTGACTCTACATGTTCACACCCTTTGTGGGCTGTGCTTTCCCCTTAGTAGACACAGTACATGGATTGTGTGAAATGGTCTGTCCTGTTGAATGGGAAGGTGGTCCTTTCTTGATACAGGAGGGAGGACTAGAGAACCTTTACTTGCCTCCAGCTTTATAATTCACAAATTCAGGCACTGGACAATTCAGCTCTCAAAGCATTCTTGATTCCCCAAACTGAGGAAGAAGGTTTTTGTCTCAGTTCCCCATTAGAATGCAACACTGTGGGACTTGTCGCCACCAGTGCTCTCCCAGGCACCACAGTAATAATCAGCCTCATCTTCAACCTGGATGCTGTTGATGGACAAATAGCCAACATTCCCCGAGAAAGACACAGTGAACCGATCTGGGATTCCTTCTCCCTTGCTAGGGGTGCAACTGCTACAGCCGTAGATCACAAAGTGAGGGGCTGATCCCTCTTTCTGTTGATACCAGCCAAAAGAGCTGTACCAGCTACCAGCACTGCTTTTTGTGCAGGAGAGTTTGGCTGTTTGTCCCAGAGACACAGACATGGAGGCAGGCTGAGTTACTGCTGCCTGAGAAGTCACACCTGGACAAAAGAAAGAAAAATAACAAAAATCAAGAAGTTAAGTTCTTGATCTGTACCTTCAAATATCACAAAAATGCAAGTGCACAATAAACCCAGAATGCTCGCTTTTGGCCCATCCGTCTCCCTAAACTTCATTCTCCACACCCTTACCTGAGAAGTGATGGAGAAACCCAAGTAAGCACAGAGCCCAGGTCATGGTGAGCAAGCTGGAGGACTTTGACTTCCTGAACAAAGCAGGTAACGTGGTAGGACTTTCCCCCTCCTGTCTTAAACCCTGCAGTATGACACAAGGGCCCCTCATGCAAATTTGGTCTGTGCTCATTGGCTCTGCTGGAGCTTCAGGTCTCCACTGAGAAGTCAGGATGTTCTAGCAATGCTGTGGCCATAGGACAGATTTGCGTCAAGGGGAAGATTCAGAGTCTGGGGAACAGCCCCTTGCTTGGTCCAGGATGGAAATGAGGCCATAGATCAGGAGTACAGCATTCACCTGCATAGCCTCCCCACAGCTCTAGGGGGTGTCAGGTGTCCTCTGAAGACTTTTATTCCGCCAATAGAAATGGAATGGAGGGTGGAATGACCTGCCACCTTGGCACTGTTACTAGAGAGTGAAGGAGTCTTCAGGATGAGAACCAGCAGTGGTGTAGCTCAGTGGGTGCAGGTGGTAGCAGTTGCACCGGGCATCAAACTTTAGGGGGCAACAGGCTGAGCTTGACACTAGTGTCCAAAATTGTGAAAATCTTGGTATGTATGAATAACACCATCGTGTTATATACCATTGGAAAGGTAATTAATGCAGAGTGCAATGAATCAAGCTGCACTGGAATATCTGCATCCTAATAGGAGTTATGGCCAACAAAGCAGAAAAATGAAAACACAATTGACTTGTGAAACAAAGAGTGGATTTCCTTAACTCCAAACCGACCTATGAGACTGATTGTTCTGAGTGCCAATGAGATGCTATTATGATACAGCATTGAACCAATTTCTTCTTCTTCTTCTTCTTCTTCTTCTTCTTCTTCTTCTTCTTCTTCTTCTTCTTCTTCTTCTTCTTCTTCTTCTTCTTCTTCTTCTTCTTCTTCTTCTTCTTCTTCTTCTTCTTCTTCTTCTTCTTCGAGGGCCAGTTACTCTGCCCCTGCTAAATATAAGAGGAGCACCCACTTGAAGAAGTACCTCTTACCCAATTAGCAAGGTTTAGCAAGCAATCTTCTTAATTAAATTTGATTTTATCATGCGCGGGAGGGGGGGCTACAGAATCTTCTTTGACCCCGGGTAACAGATAGATGCTTCAGCTATGCCAATGACTGGGGGAAGCCAGCAGAACAAGTGGGTGGTGAGCTGCTGGGGGAGGAGGTGGGTTCCTCCCAATTTTCACTTTTTAAAAAGCCCGGATGCGAGTTCCCTTCTGGTAACTTCCGGGGCAACATTTTGAGCTTGGCACCAGGCTACACGACCATTAGCTATGCAACTGAGAACCAGTGAGCTCAGAGCAGCCAACCAGATGCCTGTAGGAAGCCCACAAACTGGAGAACTAGCAGGCACTTCTATTGCTGTGGTTCCCCTGAACTTGCGCATGGCCGCTTCATCTCTAGGCACCACTGAGCTGTGAGGAAGGAGCATTCATGTTCACTGAACAGTTTCCTGCTCCACTTCTGGCACAGGTGCAGGGGGTGGAGGTGGTCCTGAGGAAGTCGAAGTCTGCCAATGGTGGAGAAAATAGACCCACATCTCCCCCTAATGCTCACAGCGGAGGCAGCAGCAGCATCCCAGAGACAACCTGCAACATTTTACAGCAGAATCTTCTCATTCAATGAGGCTTTGAACTAAAGATGAAGAGCCTGGGAGTCACGTACTGATGCAGAGCCTGGGAGTCACGTACTGATGGGATGCCCGAGATGCAGACTCCACCTTCATGTCTAGCCTCAGTTGACCTCCCTGTAGTTCCAACCCATTGGTTCCAGTCCTGCCTTCAGGAGCCACAGAGTTTGTACACAGCTACTAAAAGCTGACAGCTGATTTAGCATATTATCATAATTATTGTTTAATATAGTACTATCAGTGTGCATGACGCTCTACATGGAGTAAAAGGAAAAGTCCCTGCCCCAAGGGGTATAAAGTCTAGAAACTGATACAAGGGAGCCAACAGGGGACTGGACATGGTGGAAGTGTATGCAGTTATTTCACTTGCAGGTACATAAGCTAGAGACTTGACCACAGAGGGTCAGAGCAGGGGCAGAGAGGGGTTCAGTCCTTGCTTTCCCTGGCCAGAAACAACTCAGGTGGTTGAGCAAGAAAGCACCTCTTTCAAAAGAAGGTGGAACTAGAGGACTTTTATATGCACTCCAACCTTACAATACACAGAGATTCAGACATGAGACAAACTGAGGACTTTAAGACTTCTTGATTCCCCACCTGGAGAGTGAGCGTGAAGGTTTTTGTCTCACTTCCCCATTAGAATGTATCACTGTGGAACACGCTAGCAGTGCTATACCAAGAAACACAGTAATAATCGGCCTTGTCTTCAGCCTGGACATTGTTGATGGTTAAATGGCCAACGTTGCCAGAGAAAGACACAGTGAACCGATCTGGAATTCCTTCTCCTTTGCTAGGGGTACAACTACTACAGCCAGCAATCACAAAGCGAGGGCTTTGTCCAGGGGTCTGTCGCACCCAGTAAAACCAGCTGTTCCAGCTACCACCACTGCTTTTAGTGCAGGAGAGTTTTGCTGTCTGTCCCAGGGCCACAGACATGGAGGCAGGTTGAGTCAAAGTGGCCTGAGAAGTGACACCTTGGGGGGAGAGAGAGAGAGAGAGAGAGAGAGAGAGAGAGAGAGAGAGAGAGAGAGGCATGATGTTTACCCCTTGGTCTGTACTTTGTGACAAGAATACAAAGATATAATCCACACAAGGTGCTTGCTGTTGGTCCATCAGCCTACGTAGAGATCAGCCGCCACAAATCTTACCTGAGAAGTAATGGAGAAGAGCAAGGAGACCCAGAGCCCAGGTCATGGTGAGCAACCTGGAGGAGCCTGACTATGTGATCAAAGCAGAAAACAGGATGGGTCTTGCACCCGCTTGTCTTAAATCCTACCCGAGGAGAGAATAGTCGTTCATGCAAATTCAGTCTGCACTCATTGGCTCCCAGTTCTGCTGGGAAAATGTGCTGCTGCAGAAATGTCAATGATCATCAGGTGGTTTTGCATCAAGCAGTTGTCTAAGCGAGTGGGAAGAAGCATTTGTTTCCTCAAGTTAAAAAGGGAATGCAAATCACCCCAGTAAAGGCTGGGAGTATAAGGGACAAAGATATTCACATTGAATGCCTTCGTACATCTCAACTATAGACCTGTCTACTCCGAAATAAGGCCCATTGATTTGATTGGGCCTCAAACCCAGGTAAGTATTATAGGATTGCAGCTTCAGTCTGGAACACAGGGAGCACCTGATATTTCTTTGCAGTGCTCCTCCTAGGGGCCTGAAAGTGTTGGGAACCCAACAGTTCCCAGTACTCCTTGCATCTAGCACAGTGTGATGATTACTCGCAAAGCTAGTGGGGTGGCATTGGAGTATGTGGGAAAAATATGTCCTTAGGTTCTCCTTTTGCTACTGCTGGCTACTGCTGGAGACAGAAGACATGTAAGAAGAGGCAGAAGGGGAGATTTGGAAAGAGTGAATGATGGGAAGGCAGGCAGAGCTTCAGTTTCTCTCCAGCACAACGAACACATGAGCAGGGGTAGAATTTCCTCCATCAGCAGGTTTCAAAGAGACCACAACAGAAGTTCCAGATTCAACTTCCAAACTGTGCTTGGCTAAATCTTGGCATCATCTCTAGTACAGGATGGCTTAAATGGTGCATTTACAGACCATTTTTCATTTCCAAAGTTTATCAAGTGGTTTAAGTGGGTAAATGAATGAATAAGAGGCACAGTGTGCTTGGATTGTGGGTTGATGTATGTGGGTCGGTGGATGGGTCTTGTCTGGAAGGTGGGGCCAGGGGAGGTTCCTCTTCAACCCAAGTCTTGATTCAAACTGTTTCTGGCACAGTTCAAAATCAGTGGTAGAAAGAGAAGGTAGTCCTCTCTTGCACAAGAAATGAGGACTAGAGGACCTTTATGTGCTCTCCAGCTTTATAACTCACAGATTCAGGCACTGGACACCATTCAACTCTCTAAGCATTCTTGATTCCCCACCCTGGAGAGGAAGGTTTTGGTCTCCCTTCCCCAATAGAATGTATCACTGTGGAACTTGCTTCCACCAGTGCCCTCCCAGGCCCCACAGTAATCTTCAGGTTGGATATTGTTGATGGACAAATAGCCAACATTCCCCGAGAAAGACACAGTGAACCGATCAGGGGTTCCTTCTCCCTTGGTAGGGGTGCAACTACTACGTCTCTAGATCACAAAGCAAGGGGTCTGTCCCTCTTTCTGTTGATACCAGTAAGAAATGCTACCCCAGCTACCCGCACTGCTTTTTATGCAGGACAGTTTGGCTGTTTGTCCCAGAGACACAGGCATGGAGGAAGGTCCTTTTGGGGTGCTTTTCTGTATCTGGACTTGTTTTCATAGCCCCTGATATCTTTCCCATGGAGCAAAATACTGGGTATTGAAATGCATCAGACAAACCAATATTTATTTTTATTTATTTATTTGATTTATAATCTGCCTGCCTCCCCAAAGGGCACCCAAGGTGGCGAACAATCAGAATACTAAAATACAATATAATATGCAGATAAAAACATTTTAAAAACCATTAAAAATATATATACCTCCTCCCCCATCTGAAACATCAGGAGTTCTTTGCTCTATATGTTAACACCCTTTGTGGGCTGCGCTTTCCACTGAGCAGAAATGATGAATGGATTGTGTGGAATGGTGTGTCCTGTTGAATGGGAAGATGGCCCTTTCATGACAAAGAAGGGAGGACTAGAGGACCTTTATGTGCCTCCAACTATATAATTCACAGATTCAGGCACTGGACAGTTCAGCTCTCAAAGCATTCTTGATTCCCCACTCTGTAGAAGAAGGTTTTGGTCTCAGTTCCCCATTAGACTGCACCACTGTGGAGCTAGCTACCTCCAGTGACCTCCCAGACACCACAGAAATAATGAGCCTCATCTTCAGCCTGGATGTAGTTGATGGTCAAATAGCCAACATTCTCTGTGGAGGAAATAGTGAACCGATATGGGATTCTGTCTCCACTCTCGGTGCTGCAACCATCATCACACCCATAGATCAGAGAGCGAGGAGTTTTCCATGGAACAACGTACTGGCATTGATATACAATAGACAAATATCTCATCCCATGTGAGACATCAGGGGTTCTTGGCTCTACATGTTACACGCATTGTGGGCTGTGCTTTCCCCTTAGTAGACACAGTACGTGGATTGTGTGAAATGGTCTGTCCTGTTGAATGGGAAGGTGGTCCTTTCTTGATACAGGAGGGAGGACTAGAGAACCTTTACTTGCCTCCAGCTTTATAATTCACAAATTCAGGCACTGGACAATTCAGCTCTCAAAGCATTTTTGATTCCCCACTCTGTAGAAGAAGGTTTTGTCTCAGTTCCCCATTAGAATGCACCACTGTGGGACTTGTCGCCACCAGTGCGCTCCCAGGCACCACAGTAATAATTAGCCTCATCTTCAACCTGGATGCTGTTGATGGACAAATAGCCAACATTCCCCGAGAAAGACACCGTGAACCGATCTGGGATTCCTTCTCCCTTGCTAGGGGTGCAACTGCTACAGCTGTAGATCACAACGCGTGGGGCCTGTCCCTCTTTCTGTTGATACCAGCCAAAATGGCTGTACCAGCTACCAGCACTACTTTTTGTGCAGGAGAGTTTGGCTGTTTGTCCCAGAGACACAGACATGGAGGCAGGCTGAGTTACTGCTGCCTGAGAAGTCACGCCTGGACAAAAGAAAGAAAAATAAAAAAAAATCAAGAAGTTAAGTTCTTGATCTGTACCTTCAAAAATCACAAAAATGCAAGTGCACAATAAACCCAGAATGCTCGCTTTTGGCCCATCCATCTCCCTAAACTTCATTCTCCACACCCTTACCTGAGAAGTGATGGAGAAGCCCAAGTAAGCACAGAGCCCAGGTCATGGTGAGCAAGCTGGAGGAGTTTGACTTCCTGAACAAAGCAGGTAACCTGGTAGGACTTTCCCCCTCCTGTCTTAAACACTGCAGTATGACACAAGGGCCCCTCATGCAAATTTGGTCTGTGCTCATTGGCTCTGCTGGAGCTTCAGGTCTCCACTGAGAAGTCAGGATGTTCTAGCAATGCTGTGGTCATAGGACAGATTTGCGTCAAGGGGAAGATTCAGAGTCTGGGGAACAGCCCCTTGCTTGGTCCAGGATGGAAATGAGGCCGTAGATCAGGAGTACAGCATTCACCTGCATAGCCTCCCCACAGCTCTAGGGGGTGTCAGGTGTCCTCTGAAGACTTTTATTCCGCCAATAGAAATGGAATGGAGGGTGGAATGACCTGCCACCTTGGCACTGTTACTAGAGAGTGAAGGAGTCTTCAGGATGAGAACCAGCAGTGGTGTAGCTCAGTGGGTGCAGGGGGTAGCAGTTGCACAGGGCATCAAACTTTAGGGGGGCAACAGGCTTAGCTTGACACTAGTGTCCAAAACTGTGAACATCTTGGTATGTATGAATAACACCATCGTGTTATATACCATTGGAAAGGTAATTTAATACAGAGTGCAATGAAACAAACTGCACTGGAATATCTGCGTCCTATCAGAAGTTATGGCCAACTAACCAGAAAATGAAAACACAACTATCTTGTGGAACAAAAAGTGGATTTGCTTAACTCAAAACTGACCTATGAGACTGATTGTTCTGAGTGCTGTTGAGATGTTATTATGATACAGCATTGAACCAATAAATTTATTATTATTATTATTATTATTATTATTATTATTATTATTATTATTATTATTATTATTATTATTATTATTATTGACAACAGTATTTATATACTGCTTTTTCGTGGTTTCCAGAGAAAAATCAAATAATTTTGGCTCCCTGTCCCAGAGGGGCTCACAGTCTAAAAGGATGCCAAAAAACACCAACAGACAGCCACTAGAAAAGACACTGCTGGGGTGAGGAGGGCCAGTTACTCTCCCCCTGCCAAATATAAGAGGAGCACCCACTTGAAAAAGTGCCTCTTACCCAATTAGCAAGGGTTAGCAAGCAATCTACTTAATTAAATTTGATTTTATCATGCAGAGGGGGCTACAGAATCTTCTTTGACCCCAGGTAGCAGATAGATGCCTCAGCTATGCCACTGACTGGGGAAAGCCAGCAGAACAAGTGGGTGATGAGCTGCTGGGGGGTGGAGGTGGTCCTGAGGAAGTCTAAGTTTGCCAGTAGTGGAGAAAATAGACCCACATCTCCCCCTAATGCTCACAGCTGAGGCAGCAGCAGCATCCCAGAGACAACACGCAACATTTTACAGCAGAATCTTCTCATTCGCTGAGGCTTTGAACGAAAGATGAAGTGCAGAGCCTGAGAGTCACGTATTGATGGGATGTCCGAGCTGCAGACTCCACGTTCATGTCTGGCCTCAGTTGACCTCCCTGTAGTTCCAACCCATTGGTTCCAGTCCTGCCTTCAGGAGCCACATAGATCAAAATAGTTTGTACGCAGCTACTAACAGCTGACAGCTGGTTTAAAATATTATCAGAATTATTGCTTAATGGGCCATCAGTGTGCATGGTGTAAAAGGAGATGTCCCTGCCCCAAGGGGTTTACAGTCTAGAATCTAATACAAGGGAGCCAACAGGGGGATGAGTGGAACTGGACACAGTGGAAGTGTATGCAATTGTTTCACTTGCAGGTACATAGGCTAGAGACAGAGGGTCAGAGCAGGGGCAGAGAGGGGGCCAATCCCTGCCATCTCAAGCCAGGAAGAACTCAGGTAGCTGAACTAGAAAGTGTGCACTGCTGAGAGCAATCAGATTAGACCTCCCTTTCAAAGGAAGATGGAACTGCAGGACCTTTACATGCGTTCACTCCCAGAGGTTCAGCCATGGGACCAACTGAGCTCTTTGAGTCTTCTTGATTCCCCAGCCTGGGGAGGCTGAGTGAAGGTTTTTGTCTCAGTTCCCCATTAGAATGTATCACTGTGGAACGCGCTACCAGTGTTATACCAGGAAACACAGTAATAATCAGCCTCGTCCTCAGCCTCGACATTGTTGATGGTCAGATAGCCAACGTTCCCAGAGGTAGACAAGGTGAATCGATCTGGAATTCCTTCTCCCTTCTGGGTGCTGTAACTACCACCACCAAAGATCACAAAGCGGGGGCTTTGTCCAGGAGTCTGCTGCTGCCAGCTAAACCCAGCATCCCAGCTACCACCACTGCTTTTGGTGCAGGAGAGTTTTGCAGTTTGTCCCAGGGACACAGACATGGAGGCAGGTTGGGTGATTGTGGCCTGAGAACTGGCACCTTGACGAAAGAAAGAGAAACACAAAGTAGGACATTAAGCTCATTTTTTTTCCGTACTTTAAAATATCCCAAGAATACAAATACACAATGTGCAGCATGCTTGTTGTTGGCTCATCCGTCTATACAGTTCAGCCTTCACACCCATACCTGAGAAGTAATGGAGAAGAGCAAGGAAACCCAGAGCCCAGGTCATGGTGAGCAGCCTGGAGGAGTTTGACTTCCTGAGCGAAGCAGAAAACAGGACGGGACTTGCAGCCCTCTGGTCTTAAATGCTGCAGAGCGACACAAGGGCCAGGCATGCAAACTTGTTCTGTGTTCATTGGCTGTGCTAAAGCTTCAGGTCCCTTCTGAGGATCTTTGATGTTCTAGCAGTGCGCATGGCCACAGTGCAAATTTGCATCAAGGGGAGGATTCAAAACTTTGGGAAGAGCCTCTTGCTTGATCCAGGAGGGAAATGAGACCACAGTGACCGCAGTCTTTGCAACAGTCTGACAGGGTAACAGAACCAATGAGTATTTTCAGCAGGTGGTACCCAGAACACAGTTTTACTCAAGGATGTGTCACTTGTGAATGCTACCTATTAGAATAGATAGTGTGTGAGGGATTTTGAACTGAGACAGGGGAGAGTAATTTTTGGATCCAGAGTCAGGTAAATAAGTAGATGTGATATACAAGAAATGGAGCTGTGAATCAGGATTTGCTTACTATAAGATGATACTTAGGGCCCAATCCTATTCAACTTTCCAGGGCTGTTACAGCGATGCACTATGTCCTGTGTTGGCGGGGCAGTCACAAAGGTCTTCTCAAAGTAAGGGAATGTCTGATCCCTTACCTCTTGGCTGCATTGTGGTTGCATCTGCACTGGAAAGTTGGAAAGGATTGGGCCCTTATCCAATCCCATGCATGTCTACTCAGAAGTAAGCCCCATTATAGTCAATGGCTCTTACTCCCAGGTAAGTGTGGTTAGGATTGCAGCCTTATTCTTATAAGCAGAAAAGTTACTTCCTTGTAAGCAGAGCAGAGCTCATCATGCCACCGAAAAGGCAATAATGAGCAAGTGTGGTCTTTCCTCTATGTATGTCTGACTATATGGTGGAGTGCCAATGATGTGCTTTGAGAATGATGCGCTATGTGCAGAACAAAAGGACTGCTGTTGAGCTGGTTCCTTGAACCCCGGGGTGTTGTAACTCTTAGTTTATTCTTAGAGCGTTTAACAATTGGCCTGAATAAAAAGCCTTTTATTTATAAAAATAAAATAAAAAGACCAAAATTTCATCAGGTTCAAGCTCACTGCCCTGCTTGAGAACGGAGCACAAAGGACGTTTCTTTATGCAGTGGGGGACATTCATTCATTCATTCATTCATTCATTCATTCATTCAATCATTCAATATTTTGGACCCCACTGGCCTTCAGTGGACATAATTACATCCTTCTGTCCTGTAAAACATATTCACTAGATTTTGAATGTTCTCAACACACTTGAGGATGCATCTTGCACAAGCCAAGTGTTCTTCTTAGGCTACAATCCTATACATACTTATCTGGGAATAAACACAGCTGAAATCAATGGGAGTTACTTCTGAGTAAATATGCACAGGGTGGTGCTGTTAGTAGGACAATGAAGGTTGTTAGTAGGACAATGAAGGTCATGCCTCAAAAATGTCTGCAGATTGATTGATTGATTGATTGATTGATTGATTGATTGACGGATGGACGGATGGACGGATGGACAGATGGATGGATGGATGGATTGATGGAGACCTTTCTTGGCAAAGAAAATTTTCCAAGAAATAGAGGCAATGGTCTGCAGATTGGAGGGTGCCTATTGGTTAGTGTCCATTTCATTGCTGGCACAATTTTCTTCTCCACTAAAGTGAATAATGAACCCATAGATGCCTGTTTGATTCTGGCAGGGATCAGGCTACCCCCCTTCCCTCAAAATATAGCGACCAACTCCCATTTCTGTCATGCATTTGTTGAAGGCAGAATCTCACGCCCATCCCGCTTTCCTCCTGCTGTCCCTGTGCCAGTGAGGAAGCAATCGCAGACTGATCAGAGGAGGGATTTGCTGCAGAGAAGAAGATCTGCCACATTGCTGGGTCCTAAAGAGAGTAGTCTGTCCACAGGTGCAGCTACAGACACCCCAAGGCAGTTTTTTGAATGGTTGGCTGAGATCATGACTTGCTTTCCTCTCCAGCTGCTGAGGACATCTCTGAAAAGACTTTCTGGAACCACCTGCAGAACAAACACTTTCTCTCCTTCCTTTTTTGGTGTAAAAGTTTTTGCATTAGCTGCCTTGCAGACTGCTTCACCGTGGGCACACACCTTCCCTTTCACCACAGTAGTACGTGGCCTCATCCTCGGCCTGGACGTTGGCGATGTTTAAATAGCGCTCGCCTCCAGACTTGGAACCGGAGAACCGATCTGGGATCCCGCTGGCTCTGTTGGTTTCTTTGTACAGGAGGAGCCGCGGTGCCTGCCCCTCCCTCTGCTGGTTCCACTGGACAGCATAGTTCTGATGCTCGCTGCTCAGGCTGCAAGTGAGTCTCGCTGAGCTCCCCAGACCCACAGACTGGGATGGAGGCTGAGTCAGAGTCGCGTAGCAGTGGGCCCCTGGGAACAAAGACAGAAGCCAACGTACAGCAAGGGCGCCTGGTGTGTCCACATTCCACGTTCAATCTGGTGCATCAAGGAGATTGAACGTGGATTTATCTCCTTTAAAAAATCATTAGAAGGAGGATCCTGAAATCTGCTTCAAAGCTGTCTATTAACACCTCATCCTCTCACCGGTCAGCAAGTCAGAAGCAGAAGGAGAAGCGTCACCCAAGACATGGTGGGAAATTTGTCCTGGAACAGTGTCGCAGTGGTCAGCACCCTCTCTCTCTGTCTTAAGAGCCTCCAGGACTTGTGGTCCATCCTGATATGCAAATACTCTGCTTCCTCATTGACTTCAAGAACTACTGTATGAACCTCCCCTTTCCATTCCAGAAATGCTACATCACCAAAGGGGCTGGGTTTCTCACCTTGCCCTATTAAGTAGGAGAACTTTCTCCTTGAGATAATTTAATGATCTTAAGCATTGTGGTGAACCTGGTCTAAGATCTCCCCCTGCAGACCCAAGGCAGATATAGTGACTTCATGTTGCCATCCCCCATTCCTCTGCATCATGTCCTCCCTTTCTCTTTTGGTCCTTTCCCAGGGTACAGCAGGCTCTCTGGCATCTCCTGATAATCCAATCTGTGAATCCAAAGTTGTGTGTCACTGTCAATCAACCAACACCCTCCCAAAGTCATCAGAGAAGCTATTCAAGTCCATTCCATGTTTCAGGGCAAAGTGTACCAACATACAAGTACTAAAACTCTTCGGAATCGCTCAAACGACGTTGGGTTTCATTAATGTATTCTGCATTGTTTGTATGTGGGGGGTCCTTCTTTGAACTTGGAAGCGAGAATGGGGCCAGGTAGTCTGACTCTAACGCTCAATAAATCGTGCCCTTTTCCATCATAGTTTTCCAGGCAAAAAATGTAGGATTCCGTCTCTCCTCTCGGTGCTGCAACCATCATCACAGCCATAGATCACAGAGCAAGGAGTTTTCAATGGAACAACGTACTGGCATTGACATACAATAGACAAATATCTCATCCTATCTGAGACATCAGGGGTTCCTGGCTCTACATGTTACACGCATTGTGTGCTGTGCTTTCCCCTTTGTAGACACATTACATGGATTGTGTGGAATGGTGTGTCCTGTTGAATGGGAAGGTCGTCCTTTTGTAACAAAGAAGGGAGGACTAGAGAAACTTTACTTGCCTCCAGCTTTTTAATTCACAAATTCAGGCACTGGACAATTCAGCTCTCAAAGCATTCTTGAGTCCCCAAACTGAGGAAGAAGGTTTTTGTCTCAGTTCCCCATTAGAATGTATCACTGTGGAACCTGCTTCCACCAGTGCTCTCCCAGGCCCCACAGTAATAATCGGCCTCATCTTCAGCCTGGATGTTGTTGATGGACAAATAGCCAACATTCCCCAATTCCCACACAGTGAACCGATCTGGGATTCCTTCTCCCTTGCTAGGGGTGCAACCGCTACAGCCATAGATCACAAAGCAAGGGGCCTGTCCCTCTCTCTGTTGATACCAGTAAAAATAGCTGTCCCAGCTACCAGCACTGCTTTTAGTGCAGGAGAGTTTGACTTTGTTCCAGAAAAAAAGACATGGAGACAGGCTGAATTACTGTTGCCTGAGAAGTTACACCTGGAAAAATGAAAAAAATAAATAAATAAATAAATCAAGAAGTAATTTCTTGATCTGTACCTTCAAATATCACAAAAATGCAAATGTACAATATACGCAGAATGCTAGCTTTTGGCCCATCCATCTCCCTAAACTTCATTCTCCACACCCTTACCTGAGAAGCAATGGAGAAGCCCAAGTAAGCACAGAGCCCAGGACATGGTGAGCAAGCTGGAGGAGTTTGACTTCCAGAACAAAGCAGGTAAGGTGGTAGGACTTGCCCCCTCCTTTCTTAAATCCTGCAGAGTGACACAAGGGCCCGTCATGCAAATTTGGTCTGTGCTCATTGGCTGGGCTGGAGCTTCAGGTCTCTACTGAGAGGTGAAGATGTTCTTGCAGTGTCCATGGCCATAGGACAGTTTTGCATGAAGAAGAGAATCCAAAGTCTGGGGAGCAGTCACTTGCTTGGTCCAGGATGCAAATGAGGCCATAGATCAGGAGTGCAGCATTTACCTGCATCGCCTCCCCACAGCTGTAGGGGGTGTCAGGCGTCGTATGAAAAATTTTATTCCGCCAATAGAAATGGAATAGAGGGTGGAATGACCTGTCACTTTGGCACTTTTACTAGAGAGTGAAGGAATATTACCTGAGCAGTAACTGAGAAGCGGGAGGACAATCAGGGCCCAGGACATGGTGGAAAGCAAAAGGGGGTTGAAATTCACAAGAAAATTGAGTCTCTACCTGTGAACCTCCAGCATCCTTTTTCAATCCCCCAGGTAGTGGAGAACACTCAGTCATGCTTTGCTTTAATGGGACTCCTGATTAGAACATCTGAACCACACCAATGACCAGACAGACAATTTACATACTAGAATTAAAGGGGGGGGGGTTAAACTGGGCAGGAGGTCTGGTCTAGAGGGTAGAGCCTCTGTCTGCCTGAAGATAACATCCACAAGGTCGCCAGTTCGAGGCCACTGGCACTGCGCGACCTTGAAGCAGCTGACAAGCTGAAGCCGAGCTATTCCATCTGCTCTGAGCATGGGAGGATGGAGGCCAGAATGTGAAGCCAGATCAGAATGAAACACCTGAATGTTGTGGTTCTTGAAAGAAAGAACCTTCTTTCAATTGTAAAAATCCCTATTTAATAAGGGATTTAAATAAAAGCCTGCCTATGTAAACCGCCTTGAATAAAGTCTTGAATAAAGACCAAGAAAGGTGGTATATAAATACCTGTTGTTGTTGTTGTTGTTGTTGTTGTTGTTGTTGTTGTTGTTGTTGTTGTTGTTGTTGTTGTTGTTGTTATTATTAAACTGTCTCTTCATACTATTGCTCACAGCTCAATTATATCCATGCCTACTCAAAAGTCATCCTGTTTCTTTGAGTGGGACTTACCACCATGTAAACTTGCATAGGAGCCCAGCCTCCAAGTGGCAAAGAAAGGCATGGAATGGAAGGTGGAATGATCTGTCACTAGAGAGTGAAAGAATCTTCAGGATGAGAATCAGTGTGTTCAGAGTGGCCAACCAGATGCCTGTAGGAAGCCCACAAGCTGGAGAATAAGCAGGCACTTCTGCTGCTGTGGTTCCCCTAAGCATGCACCTGGCTGCTTCATCTCTATGCGCCACTGAGCTGTGAGGAAAGAGCATTCATGTTCACTGAACAGTTTCCTGCTTCACTTCTGGCACAGGTGCAGGAGGTGGAGGTGGTCCTGAGGAAGTCGAAGTTTGCCAGTGATGGAGAAAATAGACCCACATCTCCCCCTAATGCTCACAGCTGAGGCAGAGACAGCCTACGACATTTTACAGCAGAATCTTCTCATTCGCTGAGGCTTTGAACGAAAGATGAAGTGCAGAGCCTGAGAGTCACGTATTGATGGGATGTCCGAGATGCAGACTCCACCTTCGTGTCTAGCCTCAGTTGACCTCCCTGTAGTTCCAACCCATTGGTTCCAGTCCTGCCTTCAGGAGCCACAGAGTTTGTACGCAGCTACTAACAGCTGACAGCTGGTTTAGCATATTATCATAATTTTTGCTTAATATAGTACCATCAGTGTGCATGGCGCTCCACAAGGAGTAGAAGGAGAAGTCCCTGCCCCAAGGGGTTTACAGTCTAGAAACTGATACAAGGGAGCCAACAGGGGTTGGACAGGGCTGGACACGGTGGAAGTGTAGACAGTTGTTTCATTTGCAGATACATAAGCTAGAGACTTGACCACCGAGGGTCAGAGCAGGGGCAGAGAGGGATTCAGTCCTTGCTGTCCCTGGCAAGAAACAACTCAGGTGGCTGAGCAAGAAAGCACCTCTTTCAAAAGATGGTGGAACTAGAGGACCTCTATATGCATTCCAACATTACAATACACAGAGATTCAGACATGAAACAAATTCAGCTCTTGAAGACTTCTTGACTCCCCACCTACAGAGTGAGTGTGAAGGTTTTTGTCTCAGTTCCCCATTAGAATGTATCACTGTGGAACATGCTAGCAGTGCTATAATAAGAAACACAGTAATAATCGGCCTCATCTTCAGCCTGGACGTTGTTGATGGTCAAATGGCCAACATTCCCCGAGAAAGACACGGTGAACCGATCTGGGATTCCTTCTCCCTTGCTAGGGGTGCAACCATCACAGCCATAGATCACAAAGCGAGGACTTTGTCCAGGGGTCTGTCGCACCCAGGTAAACCAGCTGCTCCAGCTACCACCGCTGCTTTTAGTGCAGGAGAGTTTTGCTGTTTGACCCAGGGACACAGTCATGGAGGCAGGTTGCGTTAAAGTGGCCTGAGAAGTGACACCTTGACGAGAGAGAGAGAGAGAGAGAGAGAGAGATGATGTTAATACCCCTTGGTCTGTAATTTGTGACAAGAATACAAAGATATAATCCACACAAGGTGCTTGCTGTTGGCCCATCAGCCTACGTAGAGATCAGTCTGCACAAATCTTACCTGAGAAGTAATGGAGAAGAGCAAGGAGACCCAGAGCCCAGGTCATGGTGAGCAGCCTGGAGGAGCCTGACTATGTGATCAAAGCAGAAAACAGGATGGGTCTTGCACCAACTTGCCTTAAATCCTGCTCTGGGACAGAATAGCCATTCATGCAAATTCAGTCTGCACTCATTGGCTCCCAGTTCTGCTGGGAAAATGTGCTGCTGTAGAAATGTCAATGATCATCAGGTGGTTTTGCATCAAGCAGTTGTCTAAATGAGTGGGAAGAAGCATTTGTTTCCTCAAGTTAAAAAGGTGGGAGCGCAAATCACCCCAGTAAAGGCTGGGAGTATGAGGGACAAAGATTTTCACATAGAATGCCTTTGAACATCTCAACTATAGACCTGTCTACGCAGAAATAAGACCCATTGATTTGATTGGGCCTCAATCCCAGGTAGGATTGCAGCTTTAGTCTGGAACACCAGGAGGACCTGGTATTTCTTTGCAGTGCTCCTCCTAGGGGCCTGAAAGTGTTGGGAACCCAACAGTTCCCCAGTACTCCTTGCATCTAGCACAGTGTGATGATTACTCACAAAGCTAGTGGGGTGGCATTGGAGTGTGTGGGAAAGATATGTCCTTAGGTTCTCCTTCTGCAACTGCTGGAGCCAGAAGACACGTAGGAAGAGGCAGAAGGGGAGATTTGGAAAGAGTGAATGATAGGAAGGCAGGCAGAGCTTCAGTTCCTCTCCAGCACAACGAACACACGAGCAGGGGTAGAATTTCCTCCATCAGCAGGTTTCAAAGAGACCACAGCAGAAGTTCCAGATTCAACTTCCAAACTGTGCTTGGCTGAATCTTGGCATCATCTCTAGTACAGGATGGCTTAAATGGTGCATTTACAGACCATTCTTCATTTCCAAAGTTTAGTAAGTGGTTTAAGTGGGTAAATGAATGAATAAAAGGCACACTGTGCTTGGATTGTGGGTTGATGTATGTGGGTCTGTGGATGGGTCTTGTCTTGAAGGTGGGGCCAGAGGAGGCTTCCTCTTCAACCCAAGTCTTGATTCAAACTGTTTCTGGCACAGTTCAAAATCAGTTCTTCACAGACTCTCAAGTCCCTATCCTGGGGTGGAAGAAGAAAGGGCTTTTCTTTCATGAAGCTGCACCTCTGTGAGAAATGATGGCAACATGAGACCAAGAAGGTCTGTGATCATCTCCTTTGACTTCAGCCTGGACATTGGCAATAGACAAGAATGATACATTTCCAGTGGAGGAGCCTGTGGACTAATCTGGGATCCCCCCTCCCCTGGTGTCAGTGCTAAACAAAATAAAGCATAGAGTCACTGAAAACTGTCCATGGAGCCACATACTGGGCATTGATGTACATCAGACAAACGGAATGTTCCAGATTTCCCCTGTGTGAGATGTCAGAACTTGGTTGCGTTATATGTAACACCTTTGTGGGCACAGCTAGCCACTTGCTTGGATTATGTGGAATGGTCTGTCTGATAGAATGAGTAGGTAGTCCTCTCTTGCGCAAGAAATGAGGACTAGGGAACTTTATGTGCTCTCCAGCTTTGTAACTAACAGATTCAGGCACTGGACACCATTCAGCTCTCTAAGCATTCTTGATTCCCCACCCTGGAGAGGAAGCTTTTGGTCTCACTTCCCCATTAGAATGTATCACTGTGGAACTTGCTTCCACCAATGCCCTCCCAGGCCCCACAGTAATAATCGACCTCATCTTCAGGTTGTATATTGTTGATCGTCAAATAGCCAAAATTCGCTGAGAAAGACACAGTGAACCGATCTGGGATTCCTTCTCCTTTGCTAGGGGTGTAACTACTACGTCTGTAGATCACAAAGCGAGGGGCCTGTCCCTCTTTCTGTTGATACCAGTAAGAAATGCTACCCCAGCTACCAGCACTGCTTTTTGCGCAGGACAGTTTGGCTGTTTGTCCCAGAGACACAGGCATGGAGGAAGGTGCTTTTGGGGTGCTTTTCTGTATCTGGACTTGTTTTCACAGCCCCTGATATCTTTCCCATGGCACAAAATACTGGGCATTGGACTGCATCAGTTCAGACAAACCAATATTTATTTATTTATTTATTTATTTATTTATTTATTTATTTATTATTATTATTATTATTATTATTATTATTATTATTATTATTATTATTATTATTATTGACAACAGTATTTATATATCACTTTTCAACAAAAGTTCACAAAGTGGTTTACAGAGAAAAATCAAATAATTTTGGCTCCCTGTCCCAAAAGGGCTCACAAAGATGCCAATGAACACCAACAGACAGCCATTTGAAAAGACACTGCTGGGGTGAGGAGGGCCAGTTACTCTCCCCCTGCTAAATAAAAGAGGAGCAACCACTTGAAGAAGTGCCTCTTACCCAATTAGCAAGGGTTAGCAAGCAATTTCCAAAATTAAATTAAATTTTATCATGCAAGGGGGGGCTACAAAATCTTTTTGACCCCGGGTAACAGATAGATGCCTTAGCTATGCCACTGACTGGGGGAAGCCAGCAGAGCAAGTGGGTGGTAAGCTGCTGGGGGAGGAGGTGGGTTCCTCCCAATTTTCACTTTTTAAAAAGCCCGGGCGTGAGGTCACTTCTGGTAACTTCCGGGGCAACATTTTGAGCTTGGCACCAGGCTACACGACCATTAGCCACTGAGAACCAGTGAGCTCAGAGTGTCCAACCAGATGCCTGTAGGAAGCCCACAAACTGGAGAACAAGCAGGCACTTCTGCTGCTGTGGTTCCCCTGAACTTGCGCATGGCTACTTCATCTCTATGCACCACTGAGCTGTGAGGAAGGAGCATTCATGTTCACTGAACAGTTTCCTGCTCCACTTCTGGCACAGGTGCAGGGGGTGGAGGTGGTCCTGAGGAAGTCTACGTTTGCCAATGGTGGAGAAAATAGACCCACATCTCCCCCTAATGCTCACAGTGGAGGCAGCAGCATCCCAGAGACAACCTGCAACATTTTACAGCAGAATCTTCTCATTCGCTGAGGCTTTGAACGGAAGATGAAGTGCAGAGCCTGAGAGTCCCGTATTGATGGGATGTTTGAGATGCAGACTCCACCTTCGTGTCTAGCCTCAGTTGACCTCCCTGTAGTTCCAACCCATTGGTTCCAGTCCTGCCTTCAGGAGCCACAGAGATCAAAATAGTTTGTACGCAGCTACTAACAGCTGACAGCTGGTTTAAAATATTATCATAATTATTGCTTAATGTACCATCAGTGTGCACGGTGCTCTACACGGAGTAGAAGGAGAAGTCCCTGCCCCAAGGGGTTTACAGTCTAGAATCTAATACAAGGGAGTCAACAGGGGGGTGAATGGGGCTGGACACGGTGGAAGTGTAGACAGTTGTTTCACTTGCAGGTACATAGGCTAGAGACATGACCACAGAGGGTCAGAGCAGGGGCAGAGAGGGGTCCAGTCCCTGCCATCTCAAGCCAGCAAGAACTCAGGTAGCTGAGCTAGGAAGTGTGCACTGCTGAGATCAATCAGATTAGACCTCCCTTTCAAAGGAAGATGGAACTGCAGGACCTTTATACGCATTAACTCCCAGAGGTTCAGCCATGGGACAAACTGAGCTCTTTGAGTCTTCTTGATTCCCCAGCCTGGGGAGGCTGAGTGAAGGTTTTTGTCTCAGTTCCCCATTAGAATGTATCACTGTGGAACGCGCTACCAGTGCTGTACCAGGAAACACAGTAATAATCAGCCTCGTCCTCAGCCTGGACGTTGTTGATGGTCAGATAGCCAACGTTCCCAGAGGAAGAGATGGTGAACCGATCAGGAATTCCTTCTCCCTTCCGGGTGCTGTAACTACCACCACCGAAGATCACAAAGCGGGGGCTTTGTCCAGGAGTCTGCTGCTGCCAGCTAAACCCAGCATCCCAGCTACCACCACTGCTTTTAGTGCAGGAGAGTTTTGCAGTTTGTCCCAGGGACACAGACATGGAGGCAGGTTGGGTGATTGTGGCCTGAGAACTGGCACCTTGACGAAAGAAAGAGAAACACAAAGTAGGACATTAAGCTCATTTTTTCTGTACTTTAAAACATCCCAAGAATACAAATACACAATGTGCAGCATGCTTGTTGTTGGCTCATCCGTCTATAAAGTTCAGCCTTCACACCCATACCTGAGAAGTAATGGAGAAGAGCAAGGAAACCCAGAGCCCAGGTCATGGTGAGCAACCTGGGGGAGTTTGACTTCCTGAGCGAAGCAGAAAACAGGACGGGACTTGCAGCCCTCTGGTCTTAAATGCTGCAGAGCGACACAAGGACCAGGCATGCAAACTTGTTCTGTGCTCATTGGCTGTGCTAAAGCTTCAGGTCCCTTCTGAGGATCTTAGATGTTCTAGCAGTGCGCATGGCCACAGTGCAAATTTGCATCAAGGGGAGGATTCAAAACTTTGGGAAGAGCCTCTTGCTTGATCCAGGATGAAATGAGACCACAGTGACCGCAGTCTTTGTAACTGTCTGTCAGGGAAACAGAACCAATGAGTATTTTCAGCAGGTGGTACCCAGAACGCAGTTTTACTCAAGGACGTGTCACTTGTGAATGCTCCCTACTTAGGATAGACAGTGTGTGAGGGATTTTGAACTGAGACAGGGGAGAGTAAGTTTTGGATCCAGAGTCAGGTAAATAAGTAGATGTGATATACAAGAAACGAAGCTGTGAATCAGGAGTTGTTTACTGTAAGACGTAGCAATACTTAGAGCCCAATCCTATGCCTGTCTATTCAGAAGTAAGCCCCATTGTAGTCAATGTGGCTAGGATTGCAGCCTTATAAGCAGAAAAGTTACTTCCTTGTAAGCAGGGCAGAGTTCATATCGCCATTTAAAAGTCAATAATGAACAAGCATGTGATCTTTCCTTTATGTGTGTCTGACTGTGTGGAGGAGTGCCAATGATGCGCTTTGAGCATGATGTGCTATGCACAGAACAAAAGGACTGCTGTTGATCTGGTTCCTTGAACCCTGGGGTGTTGTATCTCTTAGTTTATTCTTAGAGTGTTTAACAATTGGCCTGAATAAAGAGCCTGCCTTGCAGGAGGAGACCAAAATTCCATCCGGTTCAAGCTCTCTGCCCTGCTTGAGAACGAAGCACAAAGTATGTTTCTTTATGCAGTGGGGGGGGGGGACATTCATTCATTCATTCATTCATTCAATATTTTGGAACCCACTGGCCTTGGGTGGACACAATTACATCCTTCTGTCCTGCAAAATATATTCACTAGATTTTGAATGTTCTCAACACACTCGAGGATGCATTTCGCACAAGCCAATGGTTTTTCTTAGGCTACAATCCTATATGTACTTCACTGGGAATAAGCGCAACTGAAATCAATGGGAGTTACTTCTGAGTAACAGCAAAGGACAGTGCTGTTACTAGGATGAAGGTCATGCCTCAAATGTGTCTGTTGATTGATTGATTGATTGATTAATTGATTGATTGAGACCTTTATTGGCATAGAACAATTTCCAAGAAATAGGGGCAATGTCTGCAGATTGGTGGGTGCCTATTGGGTAGTGTCCATGTCATCGTTGGTGCAATTTTCTTCTCCGCTAAAGTGAATAACGAACCCAGAGATGCCCGTTTGATTCTGGTAGGGATCAGGCTACCCCCCTTCCCTCTAAATATTTGTTGAAGGCAGAATCTCATGCCCATCCTGCTTTCCTCCTGCTGTCCCTGTGGGAGTGAGGAAGCAATCGCAGACTGATCAGAGGAGGGATTTGCTGCAGATAAGAAGATCTGCCACATTGCTGGGTCCTAAAGAGAGCATCCTGTCCACAGGTGCAGCTACAGACACCCCAAGGCAGTTTTTTGAATGGTTGGCTGAGATCATGACTTGCTTTCCTCTCCAGCTGCTGAGGGCATCTCTGAAAAGACTTTCTGAAACCATCTGCAGAACAAACACTTTCTCTCCTTCCTTTTTTGGTGTAGAAGTTTTTGTATGAGCTGCCCTGCAGACTGCATCACAGTGGGTACACACCTTCCCTTTCACCACAGTAGTACGTGACCTCATCCTTGGCCTGGACGTTGGCGATGTTTAAAAAGCGCTCGCCTCCAGACTTGGAACCAGAGAACCTATCTGGGATCCCGCTGGCTCTGTTGGTATCTGTGTACAGCAGGAGCCGCGGTGCCTGCCCCTCCCTCTGCTGGTACCACTCGACAGCATAGTTCTGATGCTCGCTGCTCAGGCTGCAAGTGAGTCTCGCTGAGTTCCGCAGATCCACAGACTGGGACGGAGGCTGAGTCAGAGTCGCGTAGCAGTGGGCTCCTGGGAACAAAGACAGAAGCCAACGTACAGCAAGGGCGCCTGGTGTGTCCACATTCCACGTTCAATCTGGTGCATCAAGGAGATGCACTGATATGCAAATACTCTGCTTCCTCACTGGCTTCAAGAACTATTGGACGAACCTCCCCTTTCCATTCCAGAAATGCTACATCACCAAAGGGGCTGGGTTTCTCACCTTGCCCCATTAAGTAGGAGAACTTTCTCCTAGAGATAATTTAATGATCTTAAGCATTGTGGTAAACCTGGTCTCCCCCTGCAGACCCAAGGCAGATGTAGTGACATCATGTTGTCATCCCCCATTCCTCTGCATCATGTCCTGCCTTTCTCTTTTGGTCCTTTCCCAGGGTGCAGTAGGCTCTCTGGCAACTCCTGATAATCCAATCTGTGAATCCAAAGTTGTGTGTCACTGTCAATCAACCAACACCCTCCCAAAGTCATCAGAGAAGCTATTCAAGTCCATTCCATGTTTCAGGGCAAAGTGTACCAACATACCAGCACTAAAACTCTTCGGAATCACTCAAACGACGTTGGGGTTCATTAATGTATTCTGCATTGTTTGTATGGGGGGGGGGGGTCCTTCTTTGAACTTGGAAGTGGGAATGGGGCCAGGTGGTCTGACTCTAATGCTCAATAAATCGTGCCCTTTTCCATCATAGTTTTCCAGGCAAAAAATGTGAGCTTGTGCAGTCATCAAAGCCCTGACCAAAGCAAGACCTCCCTAGGTGGAGAAGGCTTGCTCTATCATGGGCACACACAGACACACACAGTCACAATCACAATCACACACAAGAACCCACCAGACCCTTTCTCCAAATCTCTCGCTGGAGAGGATCAGACACAGTTACAATGAAGTGCTTTGAGGAATCTCAGTTCCTCCACTGTGGTGAAGGAGGCAGAAGGTTTTTGTCTCAGTTCCCCATGAGACTGTACCACTGTGGAACATGCTGCCAGTGGTGTACCAGTGAAAACAGTAGTAATCAGCCTCATCTTCAGCCTGGAGGTTGGTGATGGTCAAATAGCCAGAGGTCCCAGAGGCAGAGGCTGTGAACCGATCCGGGATCCCCTCTCCTCTGCTGCAACCATTGCAGTGGACAAAGCGGGGGGCCAGTCCAGGTCTCTGCTGAATCCAGCGAAAATAGCCCTCCCAGTTACCATCGCCGCTTCTTGTGCAGGGGAGTTTCGCTGTTTGTCCCAGAGACGCGGACTCAGAGACCTGTTGAGTCAACGTTGGCTGTGTGTTGACACCTTTGCAAAAGACAAAGTCAGGATTTTATTGTATGTTCTCGATTTCCACCAAATCCCCATCTTCCTATAATGCGTCCAGCACATAGACCAAAGTGCTTTGTTGTCAGCACATAGACCAGTGTGGGTTCTCCAGCCCTTACCTGAGCAGTAACTGAGAAGAGTGAGGAGAAGGAGGACTCCAGCCATGGCGGAAGGCAGAAGGGGCTTGAGTTCTGGAGGCAGAAGTGTCTCTCTAGATGGTTGTTCTTCTTCCACCTTAAATCCCTCAGGAGATGCAGAACCACCAGTCATGCAAATTGGTTCACACCCATTGACTGAGCAATATCCTCCTTCTTCAGGGCCAGCTGGAGACCTCTTGATGCTTGATGCACCAGGCCAAATTCTGTCCCCTTACTGGATGATGTGTCAGGCTCTACTCCTCCTAACCTCCAACATTTCAGCTCAGCACTCGCCATTCCTCCACATTTCTTCTTCCTTTTCCAGTCCAGGGAGCGGGATGAGAAGGAGCGAGGTATGTAGGCAGGTGGGAAAAGATGTGCGTTCCAATCAGGGCAGGTTCAGGGCAGAGAGTATAAATAAATATATAAATATGAATATACAATATAAATATGAATATATAATAAAATATAAAATATATTTTTAAAATATAAATAGAGAATATATTCTCTATAGAGAGTATATATCTGCTATTTATATTTTATAAATATATTTTATATTTTTTACTCTATACCTTTATTATATATTTATATTCTCTCTCTATTTTTTTGTATTTGATTTGCTGGATGCAACTTAATATTTGAGCATATGAAGAGGGATAAAGCACCATGGGGGATGTGGTTTCTATTCTTAAACTATATATAAAAGTTAAGTTCATGATATATATCAGTCAAGTTCTCGCCAGTGTTGTACTTATTTCCCCAGAGCAAAAGTGCGGAAGTGATATTTCACCGTTCTTGGGCAGAGCTAGTGGTGCATGGACTTTGACCTCTGCATGCACAAGTGAGCTGGGAAGGAAGAGCAGTCATGTACATAACAGTCATGCGTACAAGCATTCTCCCAGCTTCACAGGTGCAGGGTGTGGAGGTGGTCCCTGAGGACGTCTGACTTTGCCAACTGTGGAGAAAATAGATCCACGTCTCCCCGCAATGCTCACAGCTGAGGTCGCAGCATCCCAGAGACAACCTGCAACATTTTACAACAGAATCTTACAGCACAGAATCACAAAGTCTTTGCACTGAAGATGGAGTGCAGAGCATCAGCTTCACGTATTGATAGAATGTGAGAGGTGCAAACTCAATTCCGCATTCATGTCTAGCCTCAGTTGACTTCTCTGTAGCTCCTTCCCATTGGTTCCAGTCCTACCCTCAAAAGCCACAGAGTTGCTGTCAATATGCAGGCTCCTCTGGGCAGAGACCTACATTTGTGCTTATATGACTCTGCAATGTCTTGTGCTCATGCATGTCAGTATTTAAGTGATCAATTATGAGAACCATATTTTACAATTAGGAGGTTTTCTGTATAGATCCTCTTTAGACACGTGGGCAGGAATTAGAGATAGGAATGAGGATATGAGGAGGAATGGGAGGGGAACCCCCTTTGAGGAAGGGCTGAATCCATCCTCTGGAGCTATATATTTTAGGATCACCCCCCCTCCCGCCACCCACTCAATGCCTCCCTTCTCTATTTCTTTTCGATGGGTCCCAAAGCTGTAAGGCTTTACTTCACATCTTCCCCCCTTAGGGCTCATGAGGGTTATGCCTTTGACTTTTAGGTCCAGAGAAACTGATTGTGGGCATGAACTGAACTGGAGACATTGGCCCAATGTGTGATTTGATGGTTAAGCGCAAAAACCCCTCTTGTGTCGTTCTTTCTTCCAAGATGTGCCTCAGCCCTTGCTTGTTCCTCAAGGACGAGGGAGGGAAGCTTGCGGAGGAGGGAGAAGGGACCGTATCTCCATTTTGTTGGTGGCTCAACTGCTGGGCCTCAGTTGGCTCTTGCCACATTCCAACACTGAGCCCTGTTATGGAGAAGGAATCACCCCTTGCCCAGCAGAGGAGAACTAAAGAGTTGCCATCTTTCCCCAAGCTGGACATTCCTGAACTGCTAAGCTGCAGTGCTGCCATTCGGCACTTAGTACAGCCTTTTCCTCACGAAAGGAAAGGGAGAGCTGCTTGCTCAGGGCCCAACCCTGTCCTTCTTTCCAGCACTGATGCAGCCGTGCCAAGGGGGGCATCTGCTGCATCCTGTTTAGGCAGTCACGGCGGCCTCCTCAACGTATATTTGTTGGAAAGTTTAATGACACAGCTGCAAAAGTCGGGTATTGTGATGGGGGTTGAGCATATGAAGGGAGGAAGCGCCTTGGGTGTGTTCCTGAGTTGCTTGAGGCCTAAGGAGCAGCACAGGAGAAACGACAGAGTCATCAGAGGGATGAGGAGACCTTCAGACTGCTGGGGGAGGTGGAGCTGGAAAAGTGAAGGTCACTGCAGGATATGGTTGTAGCAGGAGAGGAGAGCTGGAAATGGTTACGCCTCAGATGCTGCTTGTCTCAGATATCTGAAGCTTTTCATCTGGAGGGCACATTCTTGGCTGCTCTCCGCTTTGATTCTCTGGGTGCATCTATGTGGGTCGGCAGTTCGAGTCCTCCTACACTGTAGAAGGAAATGGGATTAGTTAGGCAACTTCCCCACTCCAGCTTCACACACATTCTGTCACAGACGTTACTACAATTTGCAGTACCTAACGCAGAAGCCCAGCAGCGCATCACCCCTGCGATGGACCTGCTCCCATGCAGTAGTTGGGGTAACACTAGGCAGCGAGCAGGCTGAGACACCATCACCCCAACTCCCCACTGGTTTTTTGGCGTTAACTTTTGATTGAATAGAGATATTCCAACACAGTCTGTTTCATTGCATTCTGCATGAAATTGCACATTGATTGAAACATAACATGATGGTATTAATTGAAAATAAAATTAAAAATTTTGACCGGGAGTGGTGTCACACACACCCCCGCGCATGACTCGGTGTGGCCTTCCCCCCCCCCCAAAGATGCCACCAGGCACAGGTTGAAGTTAAGCTTTTCATGTATTCCTGAGCTCGCTGCTGGACAGAAAGAGAGCAGGTTTTTATTACTGGTGCAACAATATTCCTGATGGTTCTTCCAGAAGAGGAACCAAGAAGAGGGTAGTCACTGTCACCACCTCCTCCATCACCTTCCACCCTCTTCCTTGGCCATTTTTGCAGGACAGACAGGAGAGTCGTCACTGCCTGGACAGGCTTACAGAAGCAGCAGAGGAGGGGAGGAGGGAGCGTGATGACAGTAAGAGAGAGAGAGAGAGAGAGAGAGAGAGAGAGAGAGAGAGAGAGAGAGAGGAGGACTAACATGCGCATTATGGAAAAAAAGAAGAAAGAAGAAGGTGCATTGAAGAACATCACTGTGAAAAAGTGGGGCAATGGAATCTGGAGCTTCTTCAGGTGCCGTTCCTGCTTTATCTTAGCTGGGTTGCCCTAATGCCACATCTCTCCCCTGCCTGCTGCTTTCCAAAATGGACCTGTGTCTGTTTTGTTATAACCGGAGCTCAGATAAGGATGAAGAGAGAGTTATTTGCGTTCACTGTTCTCCAAAAAGCTTCCTTTGGTACCCTTTGCATGCAGCTCATGGCGCGCAGGTGTGGATGGTGGGGGCTGGTCTGTGCGAGTTGGTGGGTGGAATGAGGAGGGGCTCAAAGGCCTCTCTGTCCAACCTGTTTCCATGCTTCAAAGGCACAGTTCAGTTGAAGATCAAATATGTTTTATTCAAGAATCTCCACTCTGGAGAGGAAGAGAGAAGGTTTTTGTCTCAGTTCCCCATTAGATTGCACCACTGTGGAACTTCCATGTACCAGTGCCCTCTGCAGCACCACAGTAATAATCACCCTCGTCTTCAGCCTGGGTGTTGGTGATGGTTAAGTAGCCGTTGGTCCCAGAGGAAGAACCAGTGAAGCGATCCGGGACCCCTTCTCCTCTGGTGCTGCTACCATACCAAAGAAAGCGAGGACTTTGTCCAGCTGTCTGTTGATACCAGGCAAAGCTATCCCAATTCCCACCAGTGCTTCTGGAACAGGAGAGTTTAATGGTTTGGCCCAGAGACGCAGACAGGGAGGCAGGTTGAATCAGCATTGGCTGGGAATGGACCCCTTGACAAAACAGAGAACAAGAAGGCAAAAAGAAAGGTCTTCATTTGCTTTTTGTGCTTTCATATATTGCAAAAGCGCAAGTATATAATACAAACAGTTGTATTGTTCTTGGCCAATGACAGGGTGAGGTTCATGTCAAGTTCATCATCCTTTTGCTTACCTGACCAGTAAGGGAGAACAGCCAGGAAACACAGAGCCCAGGACATGGTGAGCTCTTTGAGAGAGTGAGACCTTCGGGAGGAAAAAAGGCAACTGCATGTTGCTGTCCCCCTCCTCTCTTAAATCCCCTGCAGCTGAAGGAGGGGGCTGCATGCAAATTTGTGCTGTGATCCTTGACTTTGCTGGAACATCAGTGCTGATTTGTGTTGCACTGGAAAAGCCAATGATCACACCAGAGATTTGCACGACGGAGTTTTTGAAACCTGGCAGGGAACAGCCCTCACTTTGACCAGGGTGAAAGGGAGGCAGTTGTAGCTGCCCACAGCCAAAAAGCTTCAAAGAGAGGAGAGATGGGCAGGCTGAATTCAGGGGAGGAGAATTCAGCAGGCTGGAGTTCTCCTCAGGGCAAAGAGACATCTGTCCCCTTGGCCCAGGGAAAGAAGGGAGATGGGGCAGAGCCTACACCAGCACCAGAAGTGTGCCAGAATAGTCTCTTTCCACCATTCTTTGTCTTCCAATATTCCCAGTTTTGACCATGCTTAATCTTGAAATTACCCCTTGCAAATCTACTTAATATGGGAGAGATTTGGGGGGTGCCCATTCTGACTGAAGACAGCCCCAGAGATTGTTTTTCCCCTCAGCATGCTATAATGCAATTTAACCAGGGAAGTCCTGTTAAAATCTTCTGGATTCCTTTTAATCTTCTCCTGGAGATTGACGCTGATTCCTGTATACTCCAGGATGAGGTATTAGAGAAAGATAGCCGGTGAATAAGCTTTTAAGTCACCTTAAGAAATGATGACTTTTATGCTCCAATGATGGAAATGGGATGAAAACCAATTAAAACTTCTTGGTAGAAATAACCTAATCTTTTCGCTTTCCTTCCCAGGTTGGGGATCTACATTAAGTAAATATTTAACCATTTTTAATTGTCATGAACCTGGGTGTTTTCATGTTTTAATTGCTTTTAAAAGTGTATTGATTTTATTGTTAGTCGCCTTGAGTCCCCTTTGGTACGAGAGAAAGGTGGGATATCAATCAATCAATCAATTAATTAGTCAATTAATCAATAGGGAAAGGAAATTGAATTAAATTGAACCGCACAGTTGGAAAAGTTATTCAGGCCTCAAGGGTCTTCCGCAGAGGTTGAGAATCCATGTATGGGCTCTTCACATGATGAAGATGAAGTTCCAAATCAAGACCAGCCCTGAGTCCCCTGGTACATGCTTCAGCAGAAAATGATCTCTCCACCCAAAGAGGCATAAGGTCCCCAAGACACCCCAGGAAGTCCACACACATCATGCGCACTGAATGCTACCCTGCCTCAGTTCACACTGCAATTGCAGAGGGGCTTTCTGTTATTGAATTCTCCTCCCTGTAGTTAGAGTGGAGGTCCAACAGCACCCTCTGCAGGTACGAAACAGACTAGCAGGCACCATAGCATCTAACATTTTTTAAACTCTTGCTCATCCATGTTGGCATCCTTCAGTCTCGGAAGACTATGGTGTCACGCTCTGAATGGTGGTTCTGGAACAGTGTCCTCTCCAGTGCGCGAAGCCTGGGTAAAGTAGGTATGGAGGATAGGCTGTTACCCATGCAGCAAATCCCCCCTCTCCGCGTCACTGAAATGGTCCAATGGAAAGGCAGAGGCCAATACAGTTGGTTCCAGTGGCGTCGCAGGAGTTGCCAGAACATGACTGTGTTCAGCCATGAACTGCCTCAGGGACTCTGGCTCCGGATTTTGCCTCGAGGTTGACTCCTGAAGCCTTTTCCATAACTGGATGTAGCCACAAGGAAGTGGAGGTTTGGGATCAGAGTTTTCCTTCTCTCAGATGAGCTGCCTTCCCAGGCTGATGAGTCCCATCTACTTGCCTCTTACGACAAGTACAGCCAAACTGAGGGCCTATTCTTATCCCCAGCCCCCAGGGGATAATTGTCTTTTATTTTATGTATTCTGTGTTGTTCATTGCCTCTATTTCCTGGAAAATGTTTTATCCCAATAAAGATATATCAATCAATCAATCAATCAATCAATCAATCAATCAATCAATCAATTTCTGAACAAAATTCTGAATCTGAACAATGAGAGGGGTTCAGTCCTTACCATCTCTGGCCAGAAAGAACTCAGGTAGCGGAGTTTTAAAGCACCTTTGCTGAGCCTAATCAGATGAGTCCTCTCTTGGAACTTGGGGCAAGGGAACTTGAGGTGCATTCCAGCCTTATAAGTCAAGGAGATTCAGGCAGGGGACAAATTCAGCTCTTGAAGACTTCTTGGTCCTCCACCTGGGGAGGAAGAGTGAAGGTTTTTGTCTCAGTTCCCCATTAGAATGTATCACTGTGGAACACGCTACCAGTGCTGTACCAAGAAACACAGTAATAATCGGCCTCGTCTTCAGCCTGGATGTTGTTGATGGTCAAATAGCCAACATTCCCAGAGAAGGAGAAGGTGAACCGATCTGGAATTCCTTCTCCTTTGCTAGTGGTGTAACCGCTACCGCCAAAGATCACAAAGCGGGGGCTTTGTCCAGGGGTCTGTTGCACCCATGTAAAGTAGTCGTACCAGCTGCCACTGCTGCTTTTCGTGCAGGAGAATTTAGCTGTTTGTCCCAGGGACACAGACATGGAGGCAGGTTGAGTGATTGTTGCCTGAGAATTGACACCTTGAAGAAAGAAAGAAAGAAAGAAAGAAAGAAAGAAAGAAAGAAAGAAAGAAAGAAAGAAAGAAAGAAAGAAAGAAAGAAAGAAAGAAAGAAAGAAAGGCATGATGTTAATCCCTTGCTCTGTCCTTTCAAATGTGACAAAAATGCAGTTATACAATATGCATAAAAGCCTTGCTGTCACCCCATCAGTCTGCAAAGGGCTCAATCCACCCGTCCTTACCTGAGAAGAAGTGGAGTAGCACAAGAAGACACAGAGCCCAGGTCATGGTGAGTTTGTGTTTGAATTTCTGAAAGAAGCAGAAAGCCATACGGGACATGTCCCTTCCTGTCTTATATCCCGTTCAGTGACCTGATAGCCATTCATGCAAATTTGGTGTGTGCTCATTGGCTCATACATGTGCTGGGAAAATGCATTGCTGGGAGTCCTACAACAGAAGGTAGGGGTGATCTCAGTGGGATAGAAGACACAGGATCACTACTGGACCCCTGTTTTTTTGCTCTCCCTAGATCTGTGGTTCTCACACATTTAGCACCAGGACCCACTTTTTAGAAAGAGAATCTGTCATGACCCACTGGAAGTGATGTCATGACCGGACATGACGTCATCAAGCAGGGACCTTTTTAACAATCCTAGGCTGCAATCCTACCAACACTGTCCCAGGAGTAAGTCCCATTGACTCTCGTTGTTAAAAGAATATACATAATCGTTTGTTAAAAGTACAGGTCTGTCACATTTCCCCAGATACAGTCACAAACCATGGGAGCATCAAGTCTAATAGATTGAAAATAAAATAATGAAATGAATGGTTACCCACCTGAAATGGGCTCGCTACCCACCTAGTGGGTCCCGACCCACAGTTTGAGAAACACTGCCTAATGGGATGATTACTCAACAGTGTGCTATAGCCAGTACTTCCTGAAATGCCCACTGTGGTTATGTGCCAATTGGGCACATGATGCTTGTATGTAAATGTTTTCAACTGTGCATTTTTAACACTATTATAATTCTTGCAATTACTTGCTGTTCCTCATTCCTTTTGAAGCCCCCAGATACTGAGCCTGTTCCTGCTTCATTTTACAAACCGAATGCAGTGTGTGTAGGGACTCTCTGTAGTCAAGAAGGGCTGCCCAGGGTGGAGAAATCCTGCCCCCTTGAGGTTAAGGGCAGGAGAGCAGGCATTATAAGGAGATGTAGGGATCTAAAAGAGAGTAATGCCTTATTTTCAACCCAAATGTAAGGAAGAATCAGACTGTGGGCTGTGAGTCCAAATATCTCCTCTCCAGAAACATGGAAAGCTATTGAATACGGGGTGGTATGAACCATCCCAGTGGGCAAATGAACTGGCTTCATGCTAGCTGCATAAGCTCTAGGACAGTGGTTCCCAAACGGTGGGTCGCGATCCAATTGTTGGTTGGTCACGAAACTGAAAAGCTGATAGTCAACAAGGAAAATGATTGAGCCCTATAGAAACGAAAACAGGGCAGCATGTTCGCATTTACTTGCAGGTAGGCAAATGTGCCTCTGAAGGGCAGGCCAAGGGGGATTCAATGACACCAGAATGGCCCCAATCCAATGAATACAGGCCCCAAAGAAACTCTCGAGATGGAAGTCCCCACCCCCCAAGCTGCCAAGGAAACTGCATTGAACCCTATGGAAAGTGAAACTAAGTTGTGTGTGTGCTTACTCGTGAGTTACATGCTTTAATTTGTAACGAAGATCAGGCAAAGGGGAATGCAAGACCATCAGAATGGTCCCAATCTGAGCTACGTGGAGCTCAAGAAACACTCCAGAAGGCAGCCCCCCACTATAGTAAAAAGGAGAAGAAGAGCCATTTGAGAGGCTGGTAAACTGAAAGTATATTTTAGATGCATCGCAGGTGTGGATGGTGGGGGCTGGTCTGTGCGAGTTGGTGGGTGGAATGAGGAGGGGCTCAAAGGCCTCTCTGTCCAACCCGTTTCATGCTTCAAAGAGTTTCAAGCACAATTCAGTTGAAGTTGGCGAAATATGTTTTATTCAAGAATCACCACTTTGGAGAGGTTCCCCATTAGATTGTATCACTGTGGAACTTGCTACCACCAGTGGTCTCCAAGGCACCACAATAATAATCAGCCTCGTCTTCAGCCTGGATGTTGGTGATGGTTAAGTAGCCGTTGGTCCCAGAGGAAGAACCAGTGAAGCGATCTGGGACCCCTTCTCCTCTGGTGCTGCTACCATACCAAAGAAAGCGAGGACTTTGTCCAGCTGTCTGTTGATACCAGCCAAAGCTACCCCAGCTCCCACCACTGCTTCTGGAACAGGAGAGTTTAACCGTTTGGCCCAGAGACGCAGACTGGGAGGCAGGTTGAGTCACCGATGGCTGGGAATGGACCCCTTGACAAAACAGAGAACAAGAAGGCAAAAAGAAAGGTCTTCATTTGCTTTTTGTTCTTTCATATCTTGCAAAAGCAAAAGTATATAATACGAACAGTTGTATTCTTCTCGGCCTATCATAGGGTGACGTTCATGTCAAGTTCATCATCCTTTCGCTTACCTGAGCAGTAATGGAGAACGGCCAGGAAACACAGAGCCCAGGCCATGGTGAGCTCTTTGAGAGGGTGAGACCTTCTGGAGGCAAAAAGGCAACTGGATGTGACTGTACGCCTCCTCTCTTAAATCCCCTGCAGCTGAAGGATGGCATCACATGCAAATTTGTGCCATGATCCTTGACCTTGCTAGAACATCAGTGCTGGTTTGTGTTGCACAGGAAAAGCCAATGATCACATGACGGATTTGCATGAAGGAGTTTTTGAAACCTGGCAGAGAACAGCCCTCAGTTTGACCAGGTTGAAAGGGAAGCAGTGGTAGCCCACAGCCAAAAAGCTTCACTGAGAGGAGAGATGGGCATCTTATGTGTGAATTCAGCAGGCTGGAGGTCTCCTCAGGGCAAAGAGACATCTGTCCCTTTGGCCCAGGGAAAGAACGGAGATGGGACAGAGCCTACACCAGCACCAGAACTGTGCCAAAAGAGTCTCTTTCCACCATTTTGTCCTTCAACATTCCCCGTTTTCACCACTCTTAATCTGGAATGTGCTCCTTGTAAATCTACTTAATATGGGAGAGGTTTGGGGGTGCCCACTCTGGTTGAAGACAGCCCCAGAAATTGTTTTGCCCTTGACATGCTATAATGCAATTTAGCCAGGGAAGTTCTGTTAAAATATTCTGGATTCCTTTTAATCTTCTCCTGGAGATTGGTGCTGATTCCTGTGTACTCTGGGATGAGGTATTAGAGAAAGGTAGCCGGTGAATAGGTTTTTAAGTCACCTTAAGAAATGATGTCTTTTATGCTCCAATCATGGAAATGGGATGAAAACCTCTTTGTAGCTTTTTGCTTTCCTTCCCAGATTGGGGATCTACATTAAGTAAATATTTAATGATTTTAAATCGTCATGATCCTGGGTGTTTTAATGTCTCAATGGTTTTAATTGCTTTTAATAGTGTATTGATTTTATCATTAGTCAGCCTGAGTCCCCTTTGGTACAAGAGGAAGGTGGGAAATAAATAAATAAATAAATAAATAAATATGAACCATCCCAGTGGGCAAATGAACTGGCTTCATGCTAGCTGCATAAGCTCTAGGACAGTGGTTCCCAAACTGTGGATTGTAACCCAATTGTTGGTGGGTCACAAAACTGAAAAGCTGATAGCTGACACGGAAAATTATTGAGCCCTATAGAAATGAAAACAAGGTAGCACGTTCTCATTTACTTGCAGGTAGGCAAATGTGCCTCTCAAAGGCAGGCCAAGGGGGATTCAATGACACCAGAATGGCCCCAATCCAATGAACGCCGGCCCCAAAGAAACTCTCGAGGAAGAACTCCCCACCCCCCACGCTGGCAAGGAAACAGCACTGAACCCTATGAAAGTGAAACCAAGCCGTGTGTGTTTACTCGTGAGTTACATGCTTTAGCTCGTAACGAAGGTCAGGCAACGGGGAATGCAAGACCATCAGAATGGTCCCAATCTGAGCTACGTGGAGCTCAAGAAACACTCCAGAAGGCAGCCCACCACTATAGTAAAAAGGAGAAAAAGAGCTGTTTGAGAGGCTGGAAAACTGAAACTTTATTTTAGTCTTGAAAAGTTAGATGGGTAGATGCATCGCAGGTGTGGATGGTGGGGGCTGGTCTGTGCAAGTTGGCGGGTGGAATGAGGAGGGGCTCAAAGGCCTCTCTGTCCAACCCATTTCATGCTTCAAAGAGTTTCAGGCACAAATCAAATGAAGTTGTTTAAATATGCTTTATTCACCACACTGGAGACGGAAAGAGAAGGTTTTTGTCTCAGTTCCCCATCAGATTGCACCACTGTGGAACTTCCATGTACCAGTGCTCTCCCGGGCACCACAGTAATAATCACCCTCGTCTTCAGCCTAGATATTGGTGATGGTTAAATAGCCGTTGGTCCCAGAGGAAGAACCAGTGAAGCGATCTGGGACCCCTTCTCCTCTGGTGCTGCTACCATACCAAAGAAAGCGAGGGCTTTGTCCAGCTGTCTGTTGATACCAGCCAAAGCTACCCCAGCTCCCACCACTGCTTCTGGAACAGGAGAGTTTAACGGTTTGGGCCAGAGACACAGACTGGGAGGCAGGTTGAGTCACCGATGGCTGGGAATGGACCCCTTGACAAAACAGAGAACAAGAAGGCAAAAAGAAAGGTCATTTACTTTTTGTGCTTTCATATATTGCAAAAAGTGCAAGTTTATAATACAAACAGTTGTATTGTTCTTGGCCAATGACAGGGTGACGTTCATGTCAAGTTCATCATCCTTTTGCTTACCTGACCAGTAATGGAGAACGGCCAGGAAACACAGAGCCCAGGACATGGTGATCTCTTTGAGAGATTGAGAATTTCTGGAGGAAAAAAGGCAACTGGATGTGACTGTCCCCCTCCTCTCTTAAATCCCCTGCAGCTGAAGGATGGGGTCGCATGCAAATTTGTGCTGTGATCCTTGACTTGCTAGAACATCAGTGCTGATTTGTGTTGCACTGGAAAAGCCAATGATCACATCACGGATTTGCATGAAGGAGTTTTTGAAACCTGGCAGGGAACCGCCCTCACTTTGACCAGGGTGAAAGGGAAGCGGTGGTAGCCACCCACAGCCAGTAAACTTCACAGAGAGGAGAGATGGGCATCTTATGTGTGAATTCAGCAGGCTGGAGGTCTCCTCAGGCAAAGAGACATCTAACCCTCTGGCCCAGGGAAAGAAGGGAGATGGATGGTATTAAGATGCACCGCTAACACTTCTCATTCTCCAACAATGGTGAACCTGCATAAATTAAGAAGAACATCTGAACGTGAAGTCCTGTAACTCGGTCAATCAGTGCAAAGGTTTCTGATACCTGGCACTTGTCCAGCATTTTCTGAGGATGCAAAGCACTTCACATGGTTTATCTTGATGCTGTTCTCAGCACAAACCTGCAAGTTCAATATGATTATTGTCACAGTGTGTCTGGGTCTGAGATGGGGAGGTTGGTCCAAGGCTATCTTGGGAGATCATGGCAGGGATGTCGCAGCTGAAGCATCAGGTTTGAAGACTGGCAGGGAACCTAAACTTCACTTGGAGCAGGGGTTTGGGGCTCTCACTCATAGTTTGATGCCTGAGGTGAGGTTTTCAATTCTCCCCATGCCTGGACTGGGCCTTGGTGTGCCCATCTGAGGCTGTAGCTCTGAGGGCTGTGAAGACAAGTCTGCACTTCAAAATTAACCATGTCAACATTGTCCACAAAGGCCAACCAGATGCCCACACGAAGCCCACAAGCAGGGGAAAGAAGCAGACCCTTCTGCTGCTGTCATTTCTCTGCTCTTGCACATGGCTACTTGATCTCTATGCACCAATGAGCTGTGAGGGAAGTGCATTCATGAGTATTGAACTGTTTCCTGCTTCTCGTCCAGCACAGGTGCAGGGGATGGAGGTGGTCCCTGAGGACATCTGACTTTGCCAACTGCGGAGAAAATAGACCTACATCTCCCCCTATTGCTCATAGTTGAGGCAGCAGCATCCCAGAGACAACACACAACATTTTACAGCAGAATCTTGTCATTCGCTGAGGCTTTGAACTAAAGATGGAGTGCAGAGCCTGAGAGTCACATTTTGATGGGATGTCAGAGATGCAGACTCCATGTTCATGTCTAGACTCAGTTGACCTCTCTGTAGTTCCAACCCATTGGTTCCAGCCCTGTCCCTCAGGAACCACAGAGAGCAAACTGGTTTGTACACAGCACTAATAGCTGACAGCTGGTTTAGCCTATTGTCCTAACAGAAACAAGCTATGAACTAGACTTGCATCATTATGTTGATTGTTACCCACTGAAACCACGTGTGTGCTGGGAACTCATATCATCTCATTTGTGCTTTGCAAATAGCGTTGGGCTTCTTTCCATTTGTGGATTTATCACCTGGCATCTGCGAATTTGAATCTTGTGACTATGTTTCTGATCCAGGACGAAATGCATGTTATGCACATTGATAAGAGATAGATATTGATGTGTGGACCGCAACAAATGCATTGCTGGTTGAAAAGACATCAACATGTACCTCCTTTGCACCTTCTTGGCTCTTGCTCCGCTTGACTAGAGAGGGTCAGAGCAGAGGCAGAGAGGGGTTCAGTCCTTGCAACCTCTGGCCAGAAGGAACTGAGGTAGTTCAGCTGGAAAGCACCTCTTTCAAAAGAAGGTGGAACTAGAGCACCTTTAGATGCACTCCAGACTCACAATACACAAAGATTCAGACATGGGACAAATTCAGCTCTTGAGGTTTTCTTGATTCTCCACCTGGAGAGTGAGCGCGAAGGTTTTTGTCTCAGTTCCCCATTAGAAAGTATCACTGTGGAACACGCTAGCAGTGCTATACCAAGAAACACAGTAATAATCGGCCTCGTCTTCAGCCTGGACGTTGTTGATGGTCAAATGGCCAACGTTCCCGGAGAAAGACACGGTGAACCGATCTGGGATTCCTTCTCCCTTGCTAGGGGTGCAACCATCACAGCCATAGATCACAAAGCGAGGGCTTTGTCCAGGGGTCTGTCGCACCCAGGTAAACCAGCTCTCCCAGCTACCACCACTGCTTTTAGTGCAGGAGAGTTTTGCTGTTTGACCCAGGGACACAGGCATGGAGGCAGGTTGAGTCAAAGTGGCCTGAGAAGTGACACCTTAACGTGAGAGAGAGAGAGCAAAAAGCACGACATTAATACCCCTTGGTCTGTACTTTCAAATGAGACAAGAATACAAAGATATAATCCACACAAGGTGCTTGCTGTTGGCCCATCAGCCTATGGAAAGATCAGTCTCCACAGATCTTACCTGAGAAGTAATGGAGAAGAGCAAGGAGACCCAGAGCCCAGGTCATGGTGAGCAACCTGGAGGAGCCCACTTTCTGATCAAAGCAGAAAACAGGATGGGTCTTGCACCCGCTTGTCTTAAACCCTGTTCAGTGACAAGATAGCCTTTCATGCAAATTCAGTCTGCACTCATTGGCTCCCAGTTCTGCTGGGAAAACGTGTTGCTGCAGAAATGTCAGTGATCATCAGGTGGTTTTGCATCAAGCAGTTGTCTAAACGAGTGGGAAGATGCATTTGCCTTCTCAAATTAAAATGGCGGGAATGCACATCACCCCAATAAAGGGTGAGCTACAAAGATTTTCACACAGAATGCCCAGAATGCCTTCCTACATCACAATCAGAGGCTCATCTCCTCACATGTAAGGCCCAATGAGTTGAATGAGCCTTACTCCCAGGGATGCATGATAGGATTGCAGTTTTAGTCTGGAATGCAAGAAGAACCTGGTATTTCTTTCCAGTGTTCCTCCTAGGAGCCTGAAAATGTTGAGAACACTATAGTTCCCTGGGTTCCTTGTATCCTAAACAGGGTGATGATTACATGGTTCCAATTCAATTCTTCATGGATTCTCGAGTCCCCACCCTGTTGAGGAAGAGCAAAGTGGTTGTCTTTCACAAGATTGCTCCACTTTGAGAAACGATGCCAGCATGAGACCAAGAGGGTCTGTGATCATCTCCTTCGTCTTCAGCCTGGACATTGGCTATAATCAAATAGGCAACATTTCCAGAAGATGAGCCAATGGACTTATCCGGGATTCCCCCTCCCCTGGTGTCAGTGCCAAACAAAATAAAGTGTGGAGGTTTTCCGGCTTTCTGCTGAATCCAGTGGAAGTATTTATCCAACTGACCAGAGCAGGAGAGTCTAGTGGTTTGTCCCAGGGATGCTGACTGGGAAGCAGGTTGTATCAGTGCTCTTGCTTTCATATACCTCAATGTATCAATGCACATAGATGTGTCCTTCTTGGTCAGCATGGCACTCATGTTCTATGCATTTACCTGAGCATTAATTAAGGACTGCAGAAAGAACCTGCCATGCAAATGTATTTCTGGTGGCAAGTGTATTAGCGCGCCACCAGCGTTTACCCTGCCCCCTCACGAGACACAGAACGGGCCAGCCTCGCAGCCGATTGGTTGGGGGCTAATTGGTCTGGGGCCACGTGCAGGCTGCACAGAGAAGCCTGCGCAGTCGGGACCAGGCAGCGGTCACCCACCCGCCCACCCTTTGGCAGTCCGAGACTAGCTGGTCGCCTTCTGGGGCTGGGTAGGAATTTTTGCCATCAGCCTAATTGGCACATCGGTTGGTGGTTTTTTGCCTACCCCGGACTGTGGAGTTAGGGGCGGAATGGGGTTTTTCCATAGGTCTTCTTGGTCACTTTAGGCAGGTGTCGTGCGGGTTTTGGGTAGGTAAGGTCATATCGGTGTACACCGCAGGGTGGCAAGGGCCGGGTGGACTCCACGCTTGGTCATGCTGGCATTCCCGGCTGGGTGACGCAGGCTGGATGAACCTCGGCCTGGTGGTAAAGGCGCACCGCGGGTTCGCTCGGGTGGCCTGAGCTAGCCTGCCACCCTGCCCCTTTGGGGTGACAATGAAGGGGGCGGCAGGCTTGTACTGACGCTGCCCAGAGTCTGGTGTGGTCGCCCAAATCACTATAGGGGGAAGTAGATGGGCAGCTCCGTTTCCCCCATGTAGAACCCGCATGAGTTATTTGTTAGGCCCTGTTGCAATCTGAAGTATATTTAAATAGTTAATAAAGTGGCCCTTTGTACCATATGCCCATGCCTGTGTCTTTATTGGGGGGTGCTGGGTAATCTGCGCTCATTGGTCCAACCAAAACTACAGGTCGCACTGAGCACTCATGTTGCTGCTGCAGTGTCAGTGGACACAAGAGAAACCTGCATCAGGTGGATATCAAAAATTCCGAGAATAGATCTATGTTTTTTTCTAGAATGGGGATGAGTTCCTGGTAGCCGAACTCGCTCCAAAAGTCCTTAAGTTAAAAATATTTTGTCCAAAAGTTAAGAATATTTTGAAGAAGTGATGCCAAATACAGCTCAACTTGGGCATATTTAGCTTCTGAATGTCCACCATGTAGGACATGTAGAGAGTGAAGGGCTTTGAAGTCTCACTGGCCCACCTGAGGTGAGCTGAGAGAGTGGAGAATAAGCTTTTAATTCAGAGACAGGTAAAATACGTAGACCTGCTGTAGAAGAGACTGAACTGTGAATCAGGACTCTTGCCTCGGTCATGGACTCACTTGGTGGTCTTTGGCAAGGCAGTTCCTCTCAGCCTCAATCTTCTCCATCTTCTCCATCTTCAATCATGGGATTATATGACTTCCACTGAAGACACAACTCGAGAATGCGATACTTCTTCCATGTGCGGGTACCTATTCAGTACTGTCCAGGTCATCGCTGGAACCATTTTCATAGGGAGGGGAGGGGAGGACTGAATATGTTCCCAAAGAATTTTCTCCCGCAGGAGAATGTGTTATGAATTCAGAGCTGCCTATCTCCCTCTATCAGAAGGCGCAGAAACTAGACTACTCCCCCCCCAAAAAAATAATATACTATGTAATTTCATGCAAATACATTCCCTGAATATATGCAAAATTTGCATATTAACTGATGATCAAACAACAATTAAGTTTCAAAACAAACGTTCCACAGGGCTTCCCCTCCACCCACCCACACAGACTTTTCAGTTTCACTGTATGACAGGAGAGAGCCCCAAAGAAGCTTCATAAAGGTGCAGTAGACCATCCACAATGCTGAAGAGCGACTGCTGATTTAGATGATCCCTGAACCTTGGGGTGCTTTTCTGTATCTGGACTTGATTTCACAGCCCCTGATATCTTTGCCATGGAACAACATACAGTGCATTGAAGTGCATCAGAGAAACCAACATTCATTCATTCATTCATTCATTCATTCATTCATTCATTCATTCATTCATTCATTTGCTGCCTTTCTCCCCAAAGGGCACCCAAGGTGGTTAAAAAGCAGAATATTAAGATACAATATAAAATACATTTAAAAACCAAATATACCTCCTCCCCCATGATAACAATGTGCCCAGCTCACAATATGGAAATATCCCAAGATGCCCAGTTCACCCATAAGGCTCTTCCCTGACCAAAAAGCTATCCCTCTCAGAGAACCAGTTAACTGTGATATTACGCCTTCAAGGGTGAACAGAAAGGTCCTAGACAAGGGCAATCAACAAACGAGGATAAAAAGGTTAGGGTAAAAGGGATGAGTCAGAGTGCCAGAAACCCCTCTAATGGATATCTCTGTAAACAAACTGCTGATGTGTATTGAATTGCCATCCTCAGATCAACATCCTGTACTGATAACATGCCAAATGTTGTTTTGGGTGTCTGCCTGTATGTTATTTTTCCCTATAAAACCTGCATGATTGCAATCCTTCTGGGTCCTCCAAGTGTGTGGAGGTCCCGTTTGCAAACAGTAAATGTTAAGAAGTTCTTTGAATTCTCCTGTCGCCTGTTTGATTGCCTCTCCAAAATCCAAAGAATCGTGTGTGTGTATGTTCATTCGGGGTCACCCATCAGAGACATCAGGAGTCCTTTGCTCTACATGTTAATACTCTTTGTCGGCTGTGCTTTCCACTTCACAGACATGGTGAATGGATTGTGTGGAATAGTCTGTCCTGATGAATGGGAAGGTGGTCCTTTCATGGCAAAGAAGGGAGGACTAGAGGACCTTTATGTGCCTCCAGCTTTATAATTCACAGATTCAGGCACTGGACAGTTCAGCTCTCTAAGCATTCTGGATTCCCCACCCTGTGGAGGACAGTTTTTGTCTCATTTCCCCATTAGAATGTATCACTGTGGAACTTGTTACCACCAGTGCCCTCCCAGGCACCACAGAAATAATCAGCCTCATCTTCAGCCTGGATGTTGTTGATGGACAAATAGCCAACATTCCCTGAGAAAGACACAGTGAACCGATCTGGGATTCCTTCTCCCTTGCTAGGGGTGCATCCACTACAGCCATAGAGCACAAAGCGAGGGGCCTCTCCCTCTTTCTGTTGATATCAGCTAAAATAACTGCCCCAGTTACCAGCACTGCTTTTAGTGCAGGAGAGTTTGGCTGTTTGCCCCAGAGACACAGACATGGAGGTATCCTGAGTTATTGCTGCCTGAGACGTGACACCTGGACAAAAGAAAGAAAGAAAGAAAGAAAGAAAGAAAGAAAGAAAGAAAGAAAGAAAGAAAGAAAGAAAGAAAGAAAGAAAGAAAGAAAGATGTTAGTTCCTGGATCTGTACCTTCAAATATCACAAAAATGCAAATACACAATTGACCCAGAATGCTTGCTTTTGGCCCATCCATCTCCCTAAACGTCCTTCTCCACACCCTTACCTGAGAAGTAATGGAGAAGCCCAAGTAAGCATAGAGCCCAGGCCATGGTGAGCAAGCTGGAGGTGACTTCCAGAACAAAGCAGGTAAAGTGGTAGGACTTGCCCCCTTCTGTCTTAAATCCTGCAGAGTGACACAAGGGCCCCACATGCAAATTTGGTCTGTGCTCATTGGCTGGGCTGGAGCTTCAGGTCTCTACTGAGAGGTGAAGATGTTCTTGCAGTGTCCATGGCCATAGGACAGTTTTGCATGAAGAAGAGGATTCAGAGTCTGGGGAAAGCCCCTTGCTTGGTCCAGGATGGAAATGAGGCCATAGATCAGGAGTGCAGCATTCACCTGCATCGCTTCCCCACAGCTGTAGGGGGTGCCAGGCGTCCTCTGAAGACTTTTATTCTGCCAATAGAAATGGAATGGAGGGTGGAATGACCTGCCACCTTGGCACTGTTACTAGAGAGCGAAGGAATCTTAGCTGAGCAGTAGCTGAGAAGCGGGAGGACAATCAGGGCCCAGGAAAATCAGGGTGGAAAGCAAAAGGGGGTTGAAATTCACAAGAAAATTGAGTCTCTACCTGTGAAACTCCAGCATCCTTTTTCAATCCCCCAGGTAGAGGAGAACACTCAATTATGGTTCATGTAATGGGACGCCTTTGATTATAACATCTGAGCCACACCAATGACCAGACAGACAATTTACTAGAATTAAAGGAGAGGGGGGTCAAACTGTCTCTTCATACTATTGCTCACAGCTCAATTATATCCATGCCTACTCAGAAGTCATCCTGTTTCTTTGAGTGGGACTTACCATCATGTAAGTTTTCACCGGAGCCCAACCTCCAAGTGGCAAAGAAAGCCATGGAATGGAGGGTGGAATGACCTGTCACTATAGAGGGAAGGAATCTTCAGGATGAGAGTCAGTGAGCTCAGAGCGGCCAACCAGATGCCTGTAGGAAGCCCACAAACTGGAGAACTAGCAGGCACTTCTGTTGCTGTGGTTCCCCTGAACTTGCGCATCACTACTTCATCTCTATGCGCCACTGAGCTGTGAGGAAGGAGAATTCATGTTCACTGAACAGTTTCCTGCTCCACTTCTGGCACAGGTGCAGGGGGTGGAGGTGCTCCTGAGAAAGTCAAAGTTTGCCAATGGTGGAGAAAATAGACCCACATCTCCCCTAATGCTCACAGTGGAGGCAGCAGCAGCATCCCAGAGACAACCTGCAACATTTCACAGCAGAATCTTCTCATTCGCTGTGAAAGAAAGAAAGAAAGAAAGAAAGAAAGAAAGAAAGAAAGAAAGAAAGAAAGAAAGAAAGAAAGAAAGAAAGATAGATAGATGTTGGTTCCTTGATCTGCACCTTCAAATATCACAAAAATGCAAATATGCAATAAGAAATTAATTCCCCACACCCTTACCCGAAAAATAATGAAGAAGCCCAATGAAACACAGAACCCAGGTCATGGTGAGCACCTGGAGGAGTTTGACTTCCTGAACAAAGCAGGTAAGGTGGTAGGACATTCCCCCTCCTGTCTTAAATCCTGCAGAGTGACACAAGGGCCCCACATGCAAATTTGGTCTGTGCTCATTGGCTCTGCTGGAGCTTCAGGTCTCCACTAAGAAGTCAGGATGTTCTAGCAATGCTGTGGCCATAGGACAGATTTGCGTCAAGGGGAAGATTCAGAGTCTGGGGAACAGCCGCTTGCTTGGTCCAGCATGGAAATGAGGCCATAGATCAGGAGTGCAGCATTTACCTGCATCACCGCCCCACAGCTGTAGGGGGTGTCAGGCGTCCTCTGTAGACTTTTATTCCGCCACTAGAAACGGAATGGAGGGTGGAATGACCTGCTACTTTGGCACTGTTACTAGAGAGTGAAGGAGTCTTCAGGATGAGAACCAGCAGTGGTGTAGCTCAGAGGGTGCAGGGGGTAGCGGTTGCACTGGGCATCAAACTTTAGGGGGCAACAGGCTGAGCTTGACACTAGTGTCCAAAATTGTGAAAATCTTGGTATGTATGAATAACACCATCATGTTATATAGCATTGGAAAGGTAATTAATGCAGAGTGCAATGAATCAAGCTGCACTGGAATATCTGCATCCTAATAGGAGTTATGGCCAACTAAGCAGAAAAATGAAAACACAATTGTCTTGTGAAACAAAAAGTGGATTTCCTTAACTCCAGACTAACCCACGAGACTGATTGTTCCGAGTGCCAATGAGATGCTATTATGATACAGCATTGAACCAATTTTCTTCTTCTTCTTCTTCTTCTTCTTCTTCTTCTTCTTCTTCTTCTTCTTCTTCTTCTTCTTCTTCTTCTTCTTCTTCTTCTTCTTCTTCTTCTTCTTCTTCTTCTTCTTCTTCTTCTTCTTCTTCTTCTTCTTCTTCTTCTTCTTCTTCTTCGAGGGCCAGTTACTCTGCCCCTGCTAAATATAAGAGGAGCACCCACTTGAAGAAGTACCTCTTACCCAATTAGCAAGGGTTAGCAAGCAATTTCCTTAATTACATTTAATTTTATCATGCAAGGGGGGCTACATAATCTTCTTTGACCCCGGGTAACAGATAGATGCCTTAGCTATGCGAATGACTGGAGGAAGCCAGCAGAACAAGTGGGTGGTGAGCTTCAGGGGGGAGGAGGTGGGTTCGTCCCAATTTTCACTTTTTAAAAAGCCCGGATGTGAGTTCCCTTCTGGTAACTTCCGGGGCAACATTTTGAGCTTGGCACCAGGATACACGACCATTAGCTATGCAACTGAGAACCAGTGAGCTCAGAGCAGCCAACCAGATGCCTGTAGGAAGCCCACAAACTGGAGAACTAGCAGTCACTTCTGTTGCTGTGGTTCCCCTGAACTTGCGCATGGCTGCTTCATCTCTATGCGCCACTGAGCTGTGAGGAAAGAGCATTCATGTTCACTGAACAGTTTCCTGCTCCACTTCTGGCACAGGTGCAGGGGGTGGAGGTGCTCCTGAGGAAGTCAAAGTTTGCCAATGGTGGAGAAAATAGACCCACATCTCCCCCTAATGCTCACAGCGGAGGCAGCAGCAGCATCCCAGAGACAACCTGCAACATTTCACAGCAGAATCTTCTCATTCGCTGAGGCTTTGAACGAAAGATGAAGTGCAGAGCCTGAGAGTCACGTATTGATGGGATGTCAGAGATGCAGACTCCACCTTCATGTCTAGCCTCAGTTGACCTCCCTGTAGTTCCAACCCATTGGTTCCAGTCCTGCCTTCAGGAGCCATAGAGTTTGTACACAGCTACTAAAAGCTGACAGCTGATTTAGCATATTATCATAATTATTGTTTAATATAGTACTATCAGTGTGCATGGCGCTCTACATGGAGTAAAAGGAAAAGTCCCTGCCCCAAGGGGTATACAGTCTAGAAACTGATACAAGGGAGCCAACAGGGGACTGGACACAGTGGAAGTGTTTGCAATTGTTTCACTTGCAGGTACATAGGCTAGAGACATGACCACAGAGGGTCAGAGCAGGGGCAGAGAGGGGTCCAGTCCCTGCCATCTCAAGCCAGGAAAAACTCAGGTAGCTGAGCTAGGAAGTGTGCACTGCTGAGATCAATCAGATTAGACCTCCCTTTCAAAGGAAGATGGAACTACAGGACCTTTACATGCGTTAACTCCCAGAGGTTCAGCCATGGGACAAATTGAGCTCTTTGAGTCTTCTTGATTCCCCACCCTGGGGAGGCAGAGAGAAGGTTTTTGTTGCACTTCCCCATTAGAGTGCAACACTGTGGAACGCGCTACCAGTGCTATACCAAGAAGCACAGTAATAATCAGCCTCGTCCTCAGCCTGGACGTTGTTGATGGTCAGATAGCCAACGTTCCCAGAGGAAGAGATGGTGAACCGATCAGGAATTCCTTCTCCCTTCTCTGTGCTGTAACCACCACCACCAAAGATCACAAAGCGGGGGCTTTGTCCAGGAGTCTGCTGCTGCCAGCTAAAATAGCTGGCCCAGCTACCACCACTGCTTTTGGTGCAGGAGAGTTTTGCAGTTTGTCCCAGGGACACAGGCATGGAGGCAGGTTGGGTGATTGTGGCCTGAGAACTGGCACCTGACGAAAGAAAGAGAAAACACAAAGTAGGACATTAAGCTCATTTTTTCTGTACTTTAAAACATCCCAAGAATACAAATACACAATCTGCAGCGTGCTTGTTGTTGACTCATCCGTCTGTGTAAAGTTCAGCCTTCACACCCATACCTGAGAAGTAATGGAGAAGAGCAAGGAAACCCAGAGCCCAGGTCATGGTGAGCAACCTGGAGGAGTTTGACTTCCTGAGCAAAGCAGAAAACAGGACGGGACTCGCAGCCCTCTGGTCTTAAATGCTGCAGAGCGACACAAGGGCCAGGCATGCAAACTTGTTCTGTGCTCATTGGCTGTGCTAAAGCTTCAGGTCCCTTCTGAGGATCTTTGATGTTCTAGCAGTGCGCATGGCCACAGTGCAAATTTGCATCAAGGGGAGGATTCAAAACTTTGGGAAGAGCCTCTTGCTTGATCCAGGATGAAATGAGACCACAGTGACAGCAGTCTTTGCAACAGTCTGTCAGGGAAACAGAACCAATGAGTATTTTCAGCAGGTGGTACCCAGAACGCAGTTTTACTCAAGGATGTGTCACTTGTGAATGCTCCCTACTTAGGATAGACAGTGTGTGAGGGATTTTGAACTGAGACAGGGGAGAGTAATTTTTGGATCCAGAGTCAGGTAAATAAGTAGATGTGATATACAAGAAACGGAACTGTGAATCAGGAGTTGCTTACTGTAAGACGAAACTTAGAGTCCAATCCTATGCAGAAGTAAGTCTCATTATAGTCAGTGGCTCTTACTCCCAGGTAAGCGTGGCTAGGATTGCAGCCTTGTTCTCATAAGCAGAAAAGTTACTTCCTTGTAAGCAGGGCAGAGCTCATCACGCCATCGAAAAGCCAATAATGAGCAAGTGTGTGATCTTTCCTCTATGTGAGTCTGACTGTATGGAGGAGTGCCAATGATGCGCTTTGAGCATGATGCGCTATGCGCAGAACAAAAGGACTGCTGTTGAGCTGGTTCCTTGAACCCCGGGGTGTTGTATCTCTTAGTTTATTCTTAGGGCGTTTAACAATTGGCCTGAATAAACAGCCTGCCTTGTAGGAGGAGACCAAAATTCCATCCGGTTCAAGCTCACTGCTCTGCTTGAGAACGAAGCACAAAGGACGTTTCTCCTTCACAAAGGCAGTGGGGGACATTCATTCATTCATTCATTCATTCAATACTTTGGAGCCCACTGGCCTTGGGTAGACACAATTCCATCCTTCTGTCCTGCAAAACATATTCACTAGATTTTGAATGTTCTCAACACACTTAAGGATGCATCTTGCACAAGCCAAGTGTTCTTCTTAGGCTACAATCCTATACATACTTACCTGGGAATAAACACAGTTGAAATCAATGGGAGTTACTTCTGAGTAAATATGCACAGGGTGGTGCTGTTAGTAGGACAATGAAGGTTGTTAGTAGGACAATGAAGGTCATGCCTCAAAAGTGTCTGCAGATTGATTGATTGATTGATTGATTGATTGATGGAGACCTTTCTTGGCAAAGAAAAATTTCCAAGAAATAGAGGCAATGATCTGCAGATTGTAGGTGCCTATTGGTTAGTGTCCATGTCATTGCTGGCACAATTTTCTTCTCCACTAAAGTGAATAATGAACCCATAGATGCCTGTTTGATTCTGGCAGGGATCAGGCTACCCCCCTTCCCTCAAAATATAGCGACCAACTCGCATTTCTGTCATGCATTTGTTGAAGGCAGAATCTCGTGCTCATCCCGATTTCCTCCTGCTGTCCCTGTGCCAGTGAGGAAGCAATTGCAGACTGATCAGAGGAGGGATTTGCTGCAGAGAAGAAGATCTGCCACATTGCTGGGTCCTAAAGAGAGCAGCCTGTCCACAGGTGCTGATACAGACACCCCAAGGCAGTTTTTTGAATGGTTGACTGAGATCATGACTTGCTTTCATCTCCAGCTGCTGAGGGCATCTCTGAAAAGACTTTCTGAAACCATCTGCAGAACAAAAACTTTCTCTCCTTCCTTTTTTGTGTAGAAGTTTGTGTATGAGCTGCCCTGCAGACTGCATCACTGTGGGTACACACCTTCACTTTCACCACAGTAGTACGTGGCCTCATCCTCGGCCTGGACATTGGCGATGTTTAAATAGCGTTCGCCTCCGGACTTGGAACCGGAGAACCGATCTGGGATCCCGCTGGCTCTGTTGGTATCGCTATAGAGCAGAAGCCGCGGTGCCTGCCCCTCCCTCTGCTGGTACCACTGGACAACGTAGTTCTGATGCTCGTTGCTCAGGCTGCAAGTGAGTCTCGCTGAGTTCCCCAGACCCACAGACTGGGACGGAGGCTGAGTCAGAGTCGCGTAGCAGTGGGCTCCTGGGAACAAAGACAGAAGCCAACATACAGCAAGGGCACCTGGTGTGTCCACATTCCACGTTCAATCTGGTGCATCAAGGAGATTGAGCGTGGATTTATCTCTTTTAAAAAATCATGAGAATGAGGATCCTGAAATCCATTTCAAAGCTGTCTATTAACACCTCATCCTCTCACCTGAGCAGCAAGTCAGAAGCAGAAGGAGAAGCACAACCCAAGACACGATGGGAAATTTGTCCTGGAACAGTGTTGCAGTGGTCAGCACCCTCTCTCTCTCTCTGTGTCTTAAGAGCCTCCAGGACTTGTGGTCCACCCTGATATGCAAATACTCTGCTTTCTCATTGGCTTCAAGAGCTATTGGATGAGCCTCCCCTTTCCATTCCAGAAATACTCCATCACCAAAGGGGCTGGGTTTCTCACCTTGCCCCATTAAGTAGGAGAACTTTCTCCTCAAGATAATTTAATGATCTTAAGCATTGTGGTGAACCTGGTCTAAGATCTCCCCCTGCAGACCCAAGGCAGATATAGTGACATCATGTTGTCATCCCCCATTCCTCTGCATCATGTCCTCCCTTTCTCTTTTGCTCCTTTCCCAGGGTGCAGCAGGCTCTCTGGCATCTCCTGATAATCCAATCTGTGAATCCAAAGTTGTATGTCACTGTCAATCAACCAACACCCTCCCAACGTCATCAGAGAAGCTATTCAAGTCCATTCCATGTTTCAGGGCAAAGTGTACCAACATACCAGCACTAAAACTCTTCGGAATCACTCAAACCACTTTGGGTTTCATTAATGTATTCTGCATTGTTTGTGTTGGGGGGGGGGTCCTTCTTTGAACTTGGAAGCGAGAATGGGGCCAGGTGGTCTGACTCTAATGCTCAATAAATCGTGCCCTTTTCCATCACAGTTTTCCAGGCAAAAAATGTGAGCTTGTGCAGTCATCAAAGCCCTGATCAAAGCAAGACCTCCCTAGGTGCAGAAGGCTTGCTCTATCATGGGCACACACAGACACACACAGTCACAATCACAATCACACACAAGAACCCACTAGACTCTTTCTCCAAATCTGTCGCTGGAGAGGATCAGACACAGTTACAATGAAGTGCTTTGAGGAATCTCAGTTCCTCCACAGTCGTGAAGGAGGCAGAAGGTTTTTGTCTCAGTTCCCCATGAGACTGTACCACTGTGGAACATGCTGCCAGTGCTGTACCAGTGAACACAGTAGTAATCAGCCTCATCTTCAGCCTGGAGGTTGGTGATGGTCAAATAGCCAGTGGTCCCAGAGGCAGAGGCCGTGAACCGATCCGGGATCCCTTCTCCTCTGCTGCAACCATTGCAGTGAACAAAGCGGGGGGCCAGTCCAGGTCTCTGCTGAAGCCAGCGAAAATAGCCATCCCAGCTACCATCACTGCTTCTTGTGCAGGAGAGTTTTGCTGTTTGTCCCAGAGTGACAGACTCAGAAGCAGATTGAGTCAGCGTTGCCTGTGAGTTGATACCTTTGCAAAAGACAAAGTCAGGTTTTTATTGTATGCTCTCAATTTCCACCAAATCCCCACCTTCCTATAATGCATGCAGGACGTATGTTACTCTTTTGTCAGCACATAGACCAATGTGGGTTCTCCAGCCCTTACCTGAGCAGTAACTGAGAAGTGTGAGGAGAAGGAGGACCCCGGCCATGGCGGAAGGCAAAAGGAGCTTGAGTTCTGGAGGGAAAGATGTCTCTTCAGCTAGGATGGGCTTCTAGCTTAAATCCTCAAGTGGTGAAGAACCACCAGTCATGCAAATTGGTTCACACCCATTGGATGAACAACATCTTACTTTATGGTCTGCCCAAGAGCTCCTGATGTCTGAGGAGGTTTGCCAAATTTTGCCCCTCCTTACCAGATGATGCTCCAGCCTCTGCTGCTCCCAGGCTCCAACATGCTAACTCAGAACTCCCCTCCCCTCTACATGCCTGCTTCCTTTTCTAGTCCAGGGACTGGGATGAGAAGAAAGAACATGTAGGCAGGTAGATGAGCAAAACAAGATGGGCACTCCCACTTATCTGTTCCTGAGACAGTAGCTTCAGTTGACCTTAAGGATGGGCCGGCCTAGCATGGCCAAGCCTGGGGTAGGACAAAAGGGGCACTTTACAGGAGCCCAGTGATAAAGGGAGCATTCTGTGGCCATTGGCAAGGTGCTCCTTCTCAACCTCTTTCCTCTCCATCTACAACATGTATATGATAATAGCTGGTCACTTTGCAGAATTTTTTAAGGCCTGCATCAAGATTATGCACATGAAACACTTTGTCCACTCAGAAAGCACTCTGCAAATGTTAACGTATTAGAGAAATTGATGGTGAAACTGTCCACCAACCTTACAAGCTCTGATGACTGTATGCAAGCTCGGGGTTTTAGAGAGCGCCCATCTCTGAATGCCATGCACAAGGGAGTGGCAACAGGACACAGGGACACACAGGGACACGGTGGGCCGCCGTGAGATACAGGAAGCTGGAGTAGATGGGTCTTTGGCCTGATCCAGTGGGGCTCTTTTGATTCGGCAAGGTTATGCCAGGCATGACAGGCCTGTACCACACACCAATCTGTGAAGGGCCACTATGGCAAGGTTGTGCCAAACGTGGCAGTGTCATGTGGTCAACCATGGCCATGTGGCCATGCACCGCACACCAGTCTGTGAAGGGCCACTACTAGCTCAAAAGTGCTGGGCTTGATCTCCATTCTATCCAGAAAGACCCTGAGATTGAGACTCATCCAGATCAAGCAAAGCTCTTTGAAGAGTCTCCGTTTGAGACGGCCCATGCTGGGAAGGAAGGCTTAAGGTTTATGTCTCAGTTCCACATTTGCTTGAACCTTTGTGGAACTTGCTCTCAGTGCTGTACCAATGAAGGCAGTAATAATCGGCCTCGTCTTCGGGCTGGACGCTCTTGATCGTTAAAATGGGCAGCAGTGCCTGACTGGGAAGCCGTGAACCGCCACACACAACAGTGATCTCCATGGCACTGTGTGGTAGACCAGCAGACCTGCGTGTCCCAGAAAGTTTAATGACACAGCTGCAAAAGGCGGGTATTGTGATGGGGGTTGAGCATATGGAGGGAGGAAGCGCCTTGGGTGTGTTCCTGAGTTGCTTGAGGTCTAAGGAGCAGCATAGGAGAAATGACCGAGTCATTAGAGGGATGAGGAGACCTTCAGACTGCTGGGAGAGGTGGAGCTGGAAAAGTGAAGGTCACGGCAGGATATGGTTGTAGCAGGAGAGGAGAGCTGGAAATGGTTACGCCTCAGATGTTGCTTGTCTCAGATATCTAAAGCTTTTCATCTGGAGGGCACGTTCTTGGCTGCTCTCTGCTTCCGGGACCCTCCGCTTGGATTGTTTGGGTGCATCTATGTGGGTCTGCGGTTTGCATCCTCCAACATTGCAGAAGGAAGTGGGACTAGTCAGGCAACGTTCCCACTCCAGCTTCAGGATTCACACACATTCTGTCACAGACAGTGACGTCACAAGGGTTTGCGGTACTCAGCGCAGAAGGCCAGCAGCGCATCACCCCTACGACGGACCTGCTCCCATGCAGTATTTGGGGTAACACCCCAGGCAGTGAGCGAGCGGATACACCATCACCCCAACCCTCCACTGGTTTTTTGGCTATAACTTTTCATTGAATAGAGGTATTTCAACACAGTCTGTCTCATTGCATTCTGCATGAAATTACACATTGCTTGATATATAACATGATGGTATTAATGGAAAGTACCAAGAATAAAATTTTGGGCAGGAGTGATGTCATACACACATCCGCGCATTACTCGGTGTGGCCTTCCCCCCCCCCCCCAAAGATGCCACCAGGCACAGATTCAAGTTGAACTTTTCATGTATTCTTGGGCTCGCATGCTGGGCAGAAAGAAAGCAGGTTTTTATTATTTGTGCAACAATATTCCTGATTGTTCTTCCAGAAGAGGGACCAGGAACAGGGTAGTCACTGCCACCAACCCTCCACCATCTTCCACCCTCTTCCTTGGCCATTTCTGCATGACAGACAGGAGAGTCATCCTGCTCTCAGATGACTCAGCGCTCAGAGGTACTCAGCGCAGAAGGCCAGCAGCACATCACCCCTACGACGGACCTGCTTCCATGCAGTAGTTGGGGTAACACCCCAGGCGGTGAGCGAGCGGATACACCATCACCCCAACTCCCCACTGTTTTTTTGGCTATAACTTTTGATTGAATAGAGGTATTTCAACACAGTCTGTTTCATTGCATTCTGCATGAAATTACACATTGATTGATTTATAACATGATGGTATTAATTGAAAATACCAGGAATTTAAAATTTTTGGCCAGGCGTGGTGTCACACACACACACCTGCACATTACTCGGTGTGGCCTTCCCCCCCCCCCAAAAAAAAAGATGCCACCAGGCACAGATTCAAGCTCGCATGTTGGGCAGAAAGAGAGCAGGTTTTTATTATTCGTGCAACAATATTCCTGATTGTTCTTCCAGAAGAGGGACCAAGAACAGGGTAGTCACTGTCACCACCTCCTCAACCATCTTCCCTGGACACTTCTGCATGAGAGAGTCATCGCTACCTGGACAGTCTTACAGAAGCAGCAGAGGAGGGTAGAAGGGTGCTGTGATGAGAGAGAGAGAGAGAGAGAGAGAGAGAGAGAGAGAGAGAGAGAGAGAGAATGGAGGGGTAACATGCACATTAATGCACAAGGGGGAAAAAAAGAAAAAAGAAGAAGGTGCATTGAAGAACATCAATGTGAAAAAGTGGGGCAATGGAATCTGGAGCTTCTTCAGGTGCCGTTCCTGCTTTAGCTTAGCTGGGTTGCCCTAATGCCACATCTCTCCCCTGCCTGCTGCTTTCCAAAATGGACCTGTGTCAGTTTTGTTATAACCGGAGCTCAGATAAGGATGAAGAGAGAGTTATTTGAGTTCACTGTTCTGCAAAAAGCTTCCTTTGGCACCCTTTGCATGCAGCTCATGGCACGCAGGTGTGGGTGGTGGGGCTGGTCTGTGCGAGTTGGTGGGTGGAATGAGGAGGGGCTCAAAGGCCTCTCGTCCAACCCGTTTCATGCTTCAAAGAGTTTCAGGCACAGTTCAGTTGAAGATTAAATATGTTTTATTCAAGAACCACCACTCTGGAGAGGAAGAGAGAAGGTTTTTGTCTCAGTTCCCCATTAGATTGCACCACTGTGGAACTTGTAACCACCAGTGCTCTCCAAGGCACCACAGTAATAATCAGCCTCGTCTTCAGCCTGGATGTTGGTGATGGTTAAGTAGCCGTTGGTCCCAGAGGAAGAACCAGTGAAGCGATCCGGGACCCCTTCTCCCCTGCTGCTGCTATACCAAAGAAAGCGAGGGCTTTGTCCAGCTGTCTGTTGATACCAGCCAAAGCTATACCAGCTCCCACTACTGCTTCTGGAACAGGAGAGTTTAACGGTTTGGCCCAGAGACGCAGACTGGGAGGCAGGTTGAGTCAGCGTTGGCTGGGAATGGACCCCTTGACAAAACAGAGAACAAGAAGGCAAAAAGAAATGTCTTCATTTGCTTTTTGTGCTTTCATATATTGCAAAAGTGCAAGTATATGATACAAACAGTTGTATTGTTCTTGGCCAATGACAGGGTGACGTTCATGTCAAGTTCATCACCCTTTTGCTTACCTGACCAGTAATGGAGAACAGCCAGGAAACACAGAGCCCAGGACATGGTGAGCTCTTTGAGAGAGTGAGAAGTTCTGGAGGAAAAAAAGGCAACTGGATGTGTCTGTCCCCCTCCTCTCTTAAATCACCTGCAGCTGAAGGATGGGGCTGCATGCAAATTTGTGCTGTGATCCTTGAATTTGCTAGAACAACAGTGCTGGGTAGTGTTGCACAGGAAAAGTCAATTATCACACCAGAGATTTGCACGAAGGAGTTTTTGAAACCTGGCAGGGAACAGCCCTCACTTTTGCCAGGGTGAAAGGGAAGCAGTGGAAGCCACCACAGCCTAAAAGCTTCACGGAGAGGAGAGATGGGCATCTTATGTGTGAATTCAGCAGGCTGGAGGTGTCCTCAGGGCCAAGAAACATCTGTCCCCTTGGCCCAGGGAAAGAAGGGAGATGGGGCAGAGCCTACACCAGCACCAGAATTGTGCCAAAAGAGTCTCTTTCCACCATTCTTTGTCTTTCAATATTCCCAGTTTTTAACATGCTTAATCTTGGATGTGTGTCTTGCAAATCTACTTAATATGGGAGAGATTTGGGGGTGCCCACTCTGACTGAAGACAGCCCCAGAGATGGTTTTCCCCCTCAGCATGCTATTTAGCCAGGGAAGTCCTGTTAAATTCTTCTGGATTCCTTTTAATCTTATTTTGGAGATTGATGCTGATTCCTGTGTACTCCAGGATGAGGTATTAGAGAAAGGTAGCCGGTGAATTAGTTTTTAAGTCACCTTAAGAAATGATTTCTTTTATGCTCCAATGATGGAAATGGGATGAAAACCTATTAAAACTTATTGGTAGAGATAACCTCTTGGTAGAAATCACCAAAGCTTTCTGCTTTCCTTCCCAGATTGGGGGATCTACAATAAATAAATATTTAACCATTTTTAATTGACATGATCCAAGGTGTTTTAATGTTTTAATTGTGTTTAATAGTGTGTTGATTTTATTGTTTGTCACCTTGAGTCCCCTTTGGTAGGAAAGAAAGACGGGATATCAATCAATCAATCAATCAATCAATCAATCAATCAATCAATCAATCAATCAATCAATCAATAGAGAATTTGAATCCAACTGAACCACACAGTTGGAAATGCTATTCAGGCCTCTAGGGTCTTCCACAGAGGATGATAATCAATGCATGGGCACTTCACATGATCAAATGCTTCAAATCAAGGCCAGCCCTGAGTCCCCTGGTAAATGCTTCAGTGGAGAAAGATCTCTCCACCCGAGGAGGAGGAAGAGGAGGTGTGAAATCCCCGAAGACTCCCCAGGAAGTCCATCAGTTCACACTGCAGGTGCAGAGGGGTTTTGTATTATTGAATACTCCACCCTGTAGTCAGAGCAGAGGACCAATTCTGCCCTCTGCAGGTAAGACCCAGACTAGCAGGCATCACAGCATATGACATTAAAAATCTTGCTCATGACTGTAATTTATTGTCATTTACTGCTCTTCTCCCATTTAAACCATGTCTATACGGGGAATTCATGTCATCGCATTGACTTTTGCGAATGGCTTTGGGTTTATTTCCATTTTTTGATCGATCATGGCACCTGCGAGTTTGTATTTTGTGACAGTGCATTTCAATTCAGTACAAATTATGTTTTGATTTGCATATATGTGAACATATTCGGAAGAGATGGGTGCTGTTGATTGTATATGTTTTGCATTGTATATGTTTGAATGGAAACAAATGCCATACATATTGAAAACCATCTAACATGTACAAAGATCCAATAAATGACATGAGGAGAAGGGGAAAAAGTGATTTTAAATATAAATATTTGCCCATTTGAACATAGTTTATGCATTTCAAGACAAAATGTATGTCTGTCCTAGCACCACCTTTGTCCCTTTATGACAAATGCCCCCTCCCACTTCAATACCTTTGCAGTAGAGGGTCAGAGGGGGGGGGCTGAGAAGGGCTCAGTCCCTGCCATGTCTGATCAGAAAGAATTCAGGTGGCTCAATCCTATGCATGTCTACTCAGAAGTGAGTGTCATTCGAGTCAGTGGGGCTTACTCCCAGGAAAGTATGGATAGGATTGGGTTGTGAGAAAGCAGCTTAGCTGAGACCGATCAGATCTGCTCTCCCTACTAGAGGAGATTTAAACACATTCCAGTCCTACCATTCAGAGAGATTCAGGCAGGGGACAAATTCAGCTCTTGAAGTCTTCTTGATTCCCCACATGGGGTGGAAGAGCGAAGGTTTTTGTCTCAGTTCCCCATTAGAATGTATCACTGTGACTCATGCTAGCAGTGCTAGACCAGGAAACACAGTAATAATCAGCCTCGTCTTCAGCCTGGATGTTGTTGATGGACAAATAGCCAGCGTTCCCAGAGAAGGACAAGGAGAACCGATCTGGGATTCCTTCTCCTTTGCTAGTGGTGTAACCGCTACCACCAAAGATCACAAAGCGGGGGCTTTGTCCAGGGGTCTGTTGCACCCAGCTAAACCAGCTGTCCCAGCTGCCACTGCTGCTTTTCGTGCAGGAGAGTTTAGCTGTTTGTCCCAGGGATACAGACATGGAGGCAGGCTGAGTGATTGTTGCCTGAGAATGGACACCTTGAAGAGAGAGAGAGAGAGAGAGAGAGAGAGAGAGAGAGAGAGAGAGAGAGAGAGAGATGTTAGTTCCTGGATCTGTACCTTCAAATATCACAAAAATACAAATGTACAGAATACCCAGAATGTTTGCTTTTGGCCCATCCATCTCCCTAAACTCCATTCTCCACACTCTTACCTGAGAAGTAATGGAGGAACCCAAGTAAACACAGAGTCCAGGTCATGGTGAGCAAACTGGAGGTGACTTCCTGTACAAAGCAGGTAACTTGGTCGGACTTTCCCCCTCCTGTCTTAAATCAGGCAGAGTGACACAAGGGCCCGTCATGCAAATTTGTTCTGTGCTAATTGGCTCTGCTGGAGCTTCAGGTCTCCACTGAGAAGTCAGGAGGTTCTAGCAATGGCCACAGGACAGATCTGCATCAAGGGGAAGATTCAGAGTCTGGGCAACAGCCCCTTGTTTGGTTCAAGATAGCAGTGAGGCCATGGTGCATTCGCATGCTTCACACCACAGCTGTAGGAGTGTCAGGTGGCCTCTGAAGACTTTCATTCCACCAAGGTGGGCAGAATAGATCAACATCTCCTGCTGTGGCTGAGATAGCACATCGCTCAGGCATCGTTCCATATTTGAGAACATAACCCTTAACATTGGAAAGGGATTTGAAGCAACCCTGAATTGTGCTGTGGGATCCTCACACCTGTTCAAAATTTACCAGGTGCAAATTCAAACTCACACCGTGGCATCACCCCTTTTCCGAATGGTTTTCGTTCTTTCCCTGCCCTGCTGGGCTTGGTCATTTCACACCTGAACCTTCATAGGTTTCTCCTCTGTCCTCAGGTTCTTGGTCTATTCCATCCAGAGCTTACGGCTGAAACGGTATTAAGATGCACTGCCGTCACTTCTCATTCTCCAACAACGGTGAACCTGCATAAATTAAGAAGCACATCTGAACGTGAAATCCTGTAACTCTGTCAAACAGTGCAAAGGTTTCTGGTACCTGGCACTTATCCAACATTTACTGAGGATGCAAAGCACTTCACATGTCTTATCTTGATGCTGTTCTCATCACAACCCTGTAAGTTAAATATGATTATTGTCACAGTGCGTCTGGGTCTGAGATGGGTTGGTTAGACCAAGGCTATCTTGGGAGATCATGGCCGAGATGTTGCAGCTGAAGCATCAAGTTTGAAGACTGGCAGGGAACCTAAACTTCACTTGGAGCAGGAGTCTGGGGCTCTCACTCATAGTTTGATGCCTGAGATGAGGTTTTCAATTCACCCCACGCCTGGACTGGACCTTGGTGTGGCCATCTGAGGCTACAGCTCCAAGGGGTACGAAGACAAGCTCTGCACTTCAAAATTAACCATGTCAACATGGTCCACAAAGGCCAACCAGATGCCCACAGGAAGCCCACAAGCAGGAGAAAGAAGCAGACCCTTCTGCTGCTATCATTCCTCTGCTCTTGCACATGGCTACTTGATCTCTATGCACCAATGAGCTGTGAGGGAAGTGCATTCATGAGTATTGAACTGTTTCCTGCTTCTCATCCAGCACAGGTGCAGGGGTTGGAGGTGGTCCCTGAGGACATCTGACTTTGCAAACTGCGGAGAAAATAGACCTACATCTCCCCCTATTGCTCATAGTTGAGGCAGCAGCATCCCAGAGACAACACACAACATTTTACAGCAGAATCTTGTTATTCGCTGAGGCTTTGAACTAAAGATGGAGTGCAGAGCCTGAGAGTCACGTTTTGATGGGATGTCAGAGATGCAGACTCCATGTTCATGTCTAGCCTCAGTTGACCTCTCTGTAGTTCCAACCCATTGGTTCCAGCCCTGCCCCTCAGGAACCACAGAGAGTAAAATGGTTTGTACACAGCACTAATAGCTGACAGCTGGTTTAGCCTATTGTCCTAACTGAAACAAGCTATGAACTAGACTTGCATCATTATGTTGATTGTTACCCACTGAAACCACGTGTGTGCTGGGAACTCATATAATCTCATTTGTGCTTTGCAAATAGCTTTGGGCTTCTTTCCATTTGTGGATTTATCACCTGGCATCTGCAAATTTGAATCTTGTGACTACGTTTCTGATCCAGGACGAAATGCATGTTATGCACATTGATAAGAGATGGATATTGATGTGTGGACCGCAACAAATGCATTGCTGGTTGAAAAGACATCAACATGTACCTCCTTTGCACCGTCTTGGCTCTTGCTCCGCTTGACTAGAGAGGGTCAGAGCAGAGGCAGAGAGGGGTTCAGTCCTTGCAACCTCTGGCCAGAAGGAACTGAGGTAGTTCAGCTGGAAAGCACCTCTTTCAAAAGCAGGTGGAACTAGAGGACATTTAGAAGCACTCCAGACTCACAATACACAAAGATTCAGACATGGGACAAATTCAGCTCTTGAGGTTTTCTTGACTCCCCACCTGGAGAGTGAGCGCGAAGGTTTTTGTCTCAGTTCCCCATTAGAATGTATCACTGTGGAACACGCTACCAGTGCTATACCAAGAAACACAGTAATAATTGGCCTCGTCTTCAGCCTGGACGTTGTTGATGGTCAAATGGCCAACGTTCCCAGAGAAAGACACGGTGAACCGATCTGGGATTCCTTCTCCTTTGCTAGGGGTGCAACCATCACAGCCATAGATCACAAAGCGAGGGCTTTGTCCAGGGGTCTGTTGCACCCAGCTAAACCAGTTGCTCCAGCTACCACCACTGCTTTTAGTGCAGGAGAATTTTGCTGTTTGACCCAGGGACACAGGCATGGAGGCAGGTTGAGTCAAAGTGGCCTGAGAAGTGACACCTTAACGTGAGAGAGAGAGCAAAAAGCACGACATTAATACCCCTTGGTCTGTACTTTCAAATGAGACAAGAATACAAAGATATAATACACACAAGGTGCTTGCTGTTGGCCCATCAGCCTACGTAGAGATCAGTCTCCACAGATCTTACCTGAGAAGTAATGGAGAAGAGCAAGGACACCCAGAGCCCAGGTCATGGTGAGCAACCTGGAGGAGCCCACTTTCTGATCAAAGCAGAAAACAGGATGGGTCTTGCACCCGCTTGTCTTAAATCCTACCCGAGGAGAGAATAGTCGTTCATGCAAATTCAGTCTGCACTCATTGGCTCCCAGTTCTGCTGGGAAAATGCATTGCTGCAGAAATGTCAATGATCATCAGGTGGTTTTGCATCAAGCAGTTGTCTAAATGAGTGGGAAGATGCATTTGCCTTCTCAAGTTAAAACGGCGGGAGTGCAAATCACCCTAGTAAAGGGTGAGCTACAAAGATTTTCACACAGAATGCCCAGAATGACTTCCTACATCACAATTAGAGGCTCGTCTCCTCACATGTAAGGCCCAATGAGTTGAACGAGCCTTACTCCCAGGGAGGCATTATAGGATTGCAGTTTTAGTCTGGAATGCAAGAAGAACCTGGTATTTCTTTCCAGTGTTCCTCCTAGGAGCCTGAAAATGTAGAGAACACTATAGTTCCCAGGATTCCTTGTATCCTAAACACGGTGATGATTACATGGTTCCAATTCAATTCTTCATGGATTCTCGAGTCCCCACCCTGTTGAGGAAGAGCAAAGTGGTTGTCTTTCACAAGATTGCTCCACTTTGAGAAACGATGCCAGCTTGAGACCAAGAGGGTCTGTGATCATCTCCTTCGTCTTCAGCCTGGACATTGGCTATAATCAAATAGGCAACATTTCCAGAAGATGAGCCAATGGACTTATTCGGGATTCCCCCTCCCCTGGTGTCAGTGCCAAACAAAATAAAGTGTGGAGGTTTTCCGGCTTTCTGCTGAATCCAGTGGAAATATTTATCCAACTGACCAGAGCAGGAGAGTCTAGTGGTTTGTCCCAGGGATGCTGACTGGGAAGTAGGTTGTATCAGTGCTCCTGCTTTCATATACCTCAATGTATCAATGCACATAGATGTGTCCTTCTTGGTTAGCATGGCACTCATGTTCTATGCATTTACCTGAGCATTAAATAAGGACTGCAGAACGAACCTGCCATGCAAATGTATTCTGCACTCATTGGTCCAACCAAAACTACAGGTCACACTGAGCACTCATGTTGCTGCTGCAGTGTCAGTGGACACAAGAGAAACCTGCATCAGGTGGATATCAAAAATACCGAGAATAGATCTACGCTTTTTTTCTAGAATGGAGATGAGTTCCTGGTAGCAGAACTCGCTGCAAAAGTCCGTAAGTTAAAAGGAACTAAGAATATTTTGAAGAAGTGATGCCAAATACAGCTCAACTTGGGCATATTTAGCTTCTGAATGTCCACCATGTAGGACATGTAGAGAGTGAAGGGCTTTGAAGTCTCATTGGCCCACCTGAGGTGAGCTGAGAGAGTGGAGAATAAGCTTTTAATTCAGAGACAGGTAAAATATGTAGACCTGCTGTAGAAGAGACTGAACTGTGAATCAGGACTCTTGCCTCGGCCATGGACTCACTTGGTGGTCTTTGGCAAGGCAGTTCCTCTCAGCCTCAATCTTCTCCATCTTCTCCATCTTCAATCATGGGATTATATGACTTCCACTGAAGACACAACTCGAGAATGCGATACTTCTTCCATGAGCGGGTACCTATTCAGTACTGTCCAGGTCATCACTGGAACCATTTTCATGGGGAGGGAGGGGAGGACTGAATATGTTCCCAAAGAATTTTCTCCCACAGGAGAATGTGTTATGAATTCAGAGCTGCCTATCTCCCTCTATCAGAAGGCGCAGAAACTAGACTACTCCCCCCCAAAAAATAATATACTATGTAACTTCATGCAAATACATTCCCTGAATATATGCAAAATTTGCATATTAACCGATGATCAAACAACAATTAAGTTTCAAAACAAACGTTCCACAGGGCTTCCCTTCCACCCATCCACACAGACTTTTCAGTTTCACTGTATGACAGGAGAGAGCCCCAAAGAAGCTTCATAAAGGTGCAGCAGACCATCCACAATGCTGAAGAGCGACTGCTGATTTAGATGATCCCTGAACCTTGGGGTGCTTTTCTGTATCTGGACTTGATTTCACAGCCCCTGATATCTTTGCCATGGAACAACATACAGTGCATTGAAGTGCATCAGAGAAACCAACATTCATTCATTCATTCATTCATTCATTCATTCATTCATTCATTCATTTGCTGCCTTTCTCCCCAAAGGACACCCAAGGTGGTTAAAAAGCAGAATATTAAAATACAATATAAAATACATTTAAAAACCAAATATACCTCCTCCCTCCTCGGAGACATCAGGAGTCCATTGCTCTACATGTTAACACTCTTTGTCGGCTGTGCTTTCCACTTCACAGACATGGTGAATGGATTGTGTGGAATAGTCTGTCCTGATGAATGGGAAGGTGGTCCTTTCATGGCAAAGAAGGGAGGACTAGAGGACCTTTATGTGCGTCCAGCTTTATAATTCACAGATTCAGGCACTGGACAGTTCAGCTCTCTAAGCATTCTTGATCCCCACCCTGTGGAGGACAGTTTTTGTCTCAGTTCCCCATTAGAATGCAACACTGTGGGACTTGCTACCACCAGTGCCCTCCCAGGCACCACAGAAATAATCAGCCTCATCTTCAGCCTGGATGTTGTTGATGGACAAATAGCCAACATTCCCTGAGAAAGACACAGTGAACCGATCTGGGATTCCTTCTCCCTTGCTAGGGGTGCATCCACTACAGCCATAGATCACAAAGCGAGGGGCTTCTCCCTCTTTCTGTTGATACCAGCTAAAATAGCTGCCCCAGCTACCAGCACTGCTTTTTATGCAGGACAGTTTGGCTGTTTGTCCCAGAGACACAGGCATGGAGGAAGGTCCTTTTGGGGTGCTTTTCTGTATCTGGACTTGTTTTCACAGTCCCTGATATCTTTCCCGTGGCGCAAAATACTGGGCATTGAAATGCATCAGACAAACCAATATTTATTTTTATTTATTTATTTGATTTATAATCTACCTTTCTCCCCAAAGGCCACCCAAGGTGGCCAACAATCAGAATACTAAAATACAATATAATATAATATGCAGATAAAAACATTTTTAAAACAATTAAAAAAAATACAACAAATATACCTCCTCCCCCATCTGAAACATCAGGAGTTCTTTGCGCTACATGTTCACACCCTTTGTGGGCTGCGCTTTCCACTGAGCAGATGTGATGAATGGATTGTGTGGAATGGTTTGTCCTGTTGAATGGGAAGATGGCCCTTTCATGGCAAAGAAGGGAAATTAGAGGACCTTTATGTGCCTCCAGCTATATAATTCACAGATTCAGGCACTGGGCAGTTCAGCTCTCAAAGCATTCTTGATTCCCCACTCTGTAGAAGAAGGTTTTGGTCTCAGTTCCCCATTAGACTGCACCACTGTGGAGCTAGCTACCACCAGTGACCTCCCAGACACCACAGAAATAATCAGCCTCATCTTCAGCCTGGATGTAGTTGATGGTCAAATAACCAACATTCTCAGAGGAAGAAATAGTGAACCAATATGGGATTCCGTCTCTCCTCTGGGTGCTGCAACCATCATCACAGCCATAGATCAGAGAGCGAGGAGTTTTCCATGGAACAACGTACTGGCATTGATATACAATAGACAAATATCTTATCCTGTCTGAGACATCAGGGGTTCTTGGCTCTACATGTTACACGCATTGTCGGCTGTGCTTTCCCCTTACGAGACACAGTATGTGGATTGTGCGGAATGGTGTGTCCTGTTGAATGGGAAGGTGGTCCTTTCTTGATAAAGAAGGGAGGACTAGAGAACCTTTACTTGCCTCTAGCTTTTTAATTCATGAATTCAGGCACTGGACAATTCAGCTCTCAAAGCATTCTTGATTCCCCACTCTGTAGAAGAAGGTCTTTGTCTCAGTTCCCCATTAGAATGCACCACTGTGGGACTTCCAACCACCAGTGCTCTCTTGTGCAACACAGTGATAATCAGCCTCATCTTCAGCCTGGATGTTGTTGATGGACAAATAGCCAACATTCCCCGAGAAAGACACAGTGAACCGATCGGGGATTCCTTCTCCCTTGCTAGGGGTGCAACTACTATGTCTGTAGACCACAAAGTGAGGGGCTGATCCCTCTTTCTGTTGATACCAACCAAAATGGCTGTACCAGCTACCAGCACTACTTTTTGTGCAGGACAGTTTGGCTGTTTGTCCCAGAGACACAGACATGGAGGCAGGCTGAGTTACTGCTGCCTGAGAAGTCACACCTGGACAAAAGAAAGAAAAAAAAATTTAGAAGTTAATTTCTTGATCTGTACCTTCAAATATCACAAAAATACAAATGTACAATATACCCAGAATGCTGCTTTTGGCCCATGCGGCTCCCAAAACTTCATTCTCCACACCCTTACCTGAGAAGTAATGGAGGAGCCCAAGTAAGCACAGAGCCCAGGTCATGGTGAGCAAGCTGGAGGAGTTTGACTTCCTGAACAAAGCAGGTAACATGGTAGGACTTGCCCCCTCCTGTCTTAAATCCTCCTGTCTTAAATTCCTTCTCCCTTGCTAGGGGTGCAACTGCTACAGCCATAGATCACAAAGCGAGGGGCCTGTCCCTCTTTCTGTTGATACCAGCTGAAATAGCTGCCCCAGCTACCAGCACTGCTTTTAGTGCAGGAGAGTTTGGCTATTTGTTCCAGATAAACAGACATGGAGGCAGGCTGAGTTACTGTTGCCTGAGAAGTCACACCTGGAAAAATTAAAAAAAAAAAAAATCAATAAGTCAATTTCTTGATCTGTACCTTCAAATATCACAAAAATGCAAATACACAATAAACCCAGAATGCTAGGTTTTGGCCCATCCATCTCCCTAAACTTCATTCTCCACACCCTTACCTGAGAAGCAATGGAGAAGCCCAAGGAAGCGCAGAGCCCACGCCATGGTGAGCAAGCTGGAGGAGTTTGACTTCCTGAACAAAGCAGGTAAAGTGGTAGGACTTTCCCCCTCCTGCCTTAAATCCTGCAGAGTGACACAAGGGCCCATCATGCAAATTTGGTCTGTGCTCATTGGCTGGGCTGGAGCTTCAGGTCTCCACTGAGAGGTAAATATGTTCTTGCAGTGACCATGGCCATAGGACAGTTTTGCATAAAGAAGAGAATCCAAAGTCTGGGGAAAGCCCTTGCTTGGTCCAGGATGGAAATGAGGCCATAGATCAGGAGTGCAGCATTCACCTGTATCGCCTCCCCACAGCTCTAGGCGGTGTCAGGCGTCCTCTGAAGACTTTTATTCCGCCAATAGAAATGGAATGGAGGGTGGAATGACCTGCCACTTTGACACTGTTACTAGAGAGTGAAGGAACCTTCAGGATGAGAACCAGCATTGGTGTAGCTAAGGGGGTGCAGGGGGTAGCAGTTGCACCAGGCATCAAGCTTTTGGGGGGCAACAGGCTGAGCTTGACACTAGTGTCCAAAATTGTGCAAATCTTGGTATGTATGAATAACACCATCGTGTTATATATCATTGGAAAGGTAATTTAATGCAGAGTGCAATGAAATAAACGGCACTGGAATATCTGCATCCTATCAGAAGTTATGGCCAAATTACCAGAAAATGAAAACATATCTGCCTTGTGGAACAAAAAGTGGATTTGCTTAACTCCAAACTGACCTATGAGACTGATTGTTCTGAGTGCCAATGAGATGTTATTATGATACAGCATTGAACCAATAACTCCTCCTCCTCCTCCTCCTCCTCCTCCTCCTCCTTCTTCTTCTTCTTCTTCTTCTTCTTCTTCTTCTTCAGACAGTGCTGGGGTGAGGAGGGCCAGTTACTCTCCCCCTGCCAAAGAAAAGAGGAGCACCCACTTGAAGAAGTACCTCTTACCCAATTAGCAAGGTTTAGCAAGCAATCTACTTAATTAAATTTGATTTTATCATGCGCGGGAGGGGGGGCTATAGAATCTTCTTTGACCCCGGGTAACAGATAGATGCTTTAGCTATGCCAATGACTGGGGGAAGCCAGCAGAACAAGTGGGTGATGAGCTTCTGGGGGGAGGAAGTGGGTTCCTCCCAATTTTCACTTTTTAAAAAGCCCGGACATGAGGTCACTTCTGGTTACTTCTGGGGCAACATTTTGAGCTTGGCACCAGGCTACACGATCATTAGCTACACCACTTAGAACCAGTGAGCTCAGAGTGGCCAACCAGATGCCTGTAGGAAGCCCACAAACTGGAGAACAAGCAGGCACTTCTGTTGCTGTGATTCCCCTGAACTTGTGCATGGCTACTTCATCTCTATGCACCACTGAGCTGTGAGGAAGGAGCATTCATGTTCACTGGACAGTTTCCTGCTTCACTTCTGGCACAGGTGCAGGGGGTGGAGGTGGTCCTGAGGAAGTCGAAGTTTGCCAATGGTGGAAAAAAATAGACCCACATCTCCCCTAATGCTCACAGCTGAGGCAGCAGCATCCCAGAGACAACCTGCAACATTTTACAGCAGAATCTTCTCATTCGCTGAGGCTTTGAACGGAAGATGAAGTGCAGAGCCTGAGAGTCCCGTATTGATGGGATGTTTGAGATGCAGACTCCACCTTCATGTCTAGCCTCAGTTGACCTCCCTGTAGTTCCAACCCATTGGTTCCAGTTCTGCCTTCAGGAGCCACAGAGTTTGTACACAGCTACTAACAGCTGACAGCTGGTTTAGCATATTATCATAATTATTGTTTAATATAGTACCATCAGTGTGCCTGGTGCTCCACAAGGAGTAGAAGGAGAAGTCCCTGCCCCAAGGGGTTTACAGTCTAGAAACCGATACAAGGGAGCCAACAGGGGTTGGACAGGGCTGGACTCGGTGGAAGTGTATGCAGTTGTTTCACTTGCAGGTACATAGGCTAGAGACTTGACAACAGAGGGTCAGAGCAGGGGCAGAGAGGTGGCCAGTCCCTGCCATTTTGGGCCAGGAAGAACTCAGGTAGCTGAGCTAGAAAGTGTGCTCTGCTGAGATCAATCAGCTTAGACCTCCCTTTCAAAGGAAGATGGAACTGCAGGACCTTTACATGTGTTCACTCCCAGAGGTTCAGGCATGGGACAGCATCAGCTCACCCTGTAGGTGCAAGGGGGTTTTGTGTTGTTGAATTCTCCACCCTGGAAGCAGAGCAGAGGACTAACGCCTCCCTCTGCAGGTGAAAACCAGGCTAGCGACATCAGAGAAGCCCTACAAAGCAGTGGTTCTCAAAATTTTTAGCACTAAGACTCACTTGACTGACTAGACCCACTGGAAGTGATGTCACGTCCAGAGGTGACATCATCAATTTAGTTTTCAAACCTAAACCGTAATCAGAAAATGTCCCATTACACAACTGCTATTTTGCATAGCACAAAATTCAAACATTCCTGCTTGAAAGTCAAAGCAGACTTGGATTCTTCTCCAACCACACAGCCCTCTCCGCTTTCCAGTGTCCCATCTTCCCACCTATCTAGGTGGCATCTTGCCTCTCTTACACCAGGAGACTGTCCTGCCCAGCAGCTCTGGATCCTGTATGTTCAGCTCTGTATATTCAATGGCAACTGAGCTAGATGCTCTGTGACCCACCTGAAATTGGCTCGCCACCCACATGTGTGGGTCCTGACCCACTGTTTGAGAAATGCCAGGCGAGGTCATAAGCCCTCACACTGACACAAGCTATGAGCTAGAATTGCATTGAATCATTACGTTGATCTTCATCCATTTAAACAGCGTATATGCTGGATATTTATGTCATCGCATTTATGCTTTAAAAATGACCTTCCTTCCATTTTTGGACTCTGGCATCTCCACGTTTGAATTTTGTAATTGTACATTTCTGATTAAGTACAAAATGTGTGTTATAATGTCTTTTGTCCCAATATGACAAATATCCCCCAACAGCCCCTTCTGGGCTGTTGCACCACATGACTAGAGGGGGTGAGAACAGGGGCAGAGAGGGGTCCAGTCTCTGCCATCTCTGGTCATATAGAACTCAGGTAGCTAAACCAGAAAGTGTCTCTGCTGAGATCAATCAGATAAGTCCTCCCTTTCAAAAGAAGATGGAACTGCAGGACCTTTACATGCAATAACTCACTGAGGTTCTGGCATGGGACCAACTGAGCTCTTTGAGTCTTCTTGATTCGCCACCCTGGGGAGGCAGAGTGAAGGTTTTTGTCGCACTTCCCCATTAGAGTGTATCACTGTGGAACACGCTACCAGTGTTATACCAGGAAACACAGTAATAATCAGCCTCGTCCTCAGCCTGGACGTTGTTGATGGTCAGATAGCCAACGTTCCCAGAGGTAGACAAGGTGAATCGATCTGGAATTCCTTCTCCCTTCTGGGTGCTGTAACTACCACCACCGAAGATCACAAAGCGGGGGCTTTGTCCAGGAGTCTGTTGCTGCCAGCTAAACCCAGCATTCCAGCTACCACCACTGCTTTTGGTGCAGGAGAGTTTTGCAGTTTGTCCCAGGGACACAGACATGGAGGCAGGTTGGGTGATTGTGGCCTGAGAACTGGCACCTGACGAAAGAAAGAGAAAACACAAAGTAGGACATTAAGCTCATTTTTTCTGTACTTTAAAACATCCCAAGAATACAAATACACAATCTGCAGCGTGCTTGTTGTTGGCTCATCCGTCTGTGCAAAGTTCAGCCTTCACACCCTTACCTGAGAAGTAATGGAGAAGAGCAAGGAAACCCAGAGCCCAGGTCATGGTGAGCAACCTGGAGGAGTTTGACTTCCTGAGCAAAGCAGAAAACAGGACGGGACTCGCAGCCCTGTGGTCTTAAATGCTGCAGAGCGACACAAGGACCAGGCATGCAAACTTGTTCTGTGCTCATTGGCTGTGCTAAAGCTTCAGGTTCCATCTGAGCATTTTTTGATGTTCTAGCATTGCGCATGGCCACAGTGCAAATTTGCATCAAGGGGAGGATTCAGAACTTTGGGAAGAGCCTCTTGCTTGATCCAGGAGGGAAATGAGACCACAGTGACAGCAGTCTTTGCAACAGTCTGTCAGGGAAACAGAACCAATGAGTATTTTCAACAGGTGGTACCCAGAACACAGTTTTACTCAAGGATGTGTCACTAGTGAATGCTCCCTATTAGGATAGACAGTGTGCGAGGGATTTTGAACTGAGACAGGGGAGAGTAATTTTTGGATCCAGAGTCAGGTAAATAAGTAGATGTGATATACAAGAAACAGAGCTGTGAATCAGGAGTTGCTTACTGTAAGACGTAGTGATACTTAGAGCCCAATCCTATGCCTGTCTATTCAGAAGTAAGCCCCATTGTAGTCAATGGCTCTTACTCCCAGGTAACTGTGGCTAGGATTGCAGCCTTATAAGCAGAAAAGTTACTTCCTTGTAAGCAGGGCAGAGTTCATATCGCCATTTAAAAGTCAATAATGAACAAGCATGTGATCTTTCCTTTATGTGTGTCTGACTGTGTGGAGGAGTGCCAATGATGCGCTTTGAGCATGATGTGCTATGCAGAACAAAAGGACTGCTGTTGATCTGGTTCCTTGAACCCTGGGGTGTTGTATCTCTTAGTTTATTCTTAGAGTGTTTAACAATTGGCCTGAATAAAGAGCCTGCCTTGCAAGAGGAGACCAAAATTCCATCCGGTTCAAGCTCTCTGCCCTGCTTGAGAACGAAGCACAAAGTATGTTTCTTTATGCAGTGGGGGGACATTCATTCATTCAATATTTTGGAACCCACTGGCCTTGGGTGGACACAATTACATCCTTCTGTCCTGCAAAATATATTCACTAGATTTTGAATGTTCTCAACACACTCGAGGATGCATTTCGCACAAGCCAGTGGTTCTTCTTAGGCTACAATCCTATATGTACTTCACTGGGAATAAGCGCAACTGAAATCAATGGGAGTTACTTCTGAGTAACAGCAAAGGACAGTGCTGTTACTAGGATGATGGTCATGCCTCAAATGTGTCTGTTGATTGATTGATTGATTGATTGATTGATTGATTGATTGATACCTTTATTGGCATAGAACAATTTCCAAGAAATAGGGGCAATGTCTGCAGATTGGTGGGTGCCTATTGGGTAGTGTCCATGTCATCGTTGGTGCAATTTTCTTCTCCGCTAAAGTGAATAATGAACCCAGAGATGCCTGTTTGATTCTGGTAGGGATCAGGCTACCCCCCCTTCCCTCTAAATATTTGTTGAAGGCAGAATCTCATGCCCATCCTGCTTTCCTCCTGCTGTCCCTGTGGGAGTGAGGAAGCAATCGCAGACTGATCAGAGGAGGGATTTGCTGCAGAGAAGAAGATCTGCCACATTGCTGGGTCCTAAAGAGAGCAGGCTGTCCACAGGTGCAGCTACAGACACCCCAAGAGAGATTTTTGAATGGTTGACTGAGATCATGACTTGCTTTCCTCTCCAGCTGCTGAGGGCATCTCTGAAAAGACTTTCTGAAACCACCTCCAGAACAAAAACTTTCTCTCCTTCCTTTTTTGGTGTAGAAGTTTTTGCAATAGCTGCCCTGCAGACTGCATCACTGTGGGTACACACCTTCCCTTTCACCACAGTAGTACGTGGCCTCATCCTCGGCCTGGACATTGGCGATATTTAAAAAGCGCTCGCCTCCAGACTTGGAACCGGAGAACCAATCTGGGATCCCGCTGGCTCTGTGTACAGCAGGAGCCGCGGTGCCTGCCCCTCCCTCTGCTGGTACCACTCGACAGCATAGTTCTGATGCTCGCTGCTCAGGCTGCAGGTGAGTCTCGTTGAGTTCCCCAGACCCACAGACTGGGACAGGGGCTGAGTCAGAGTCGCGTAGCAGTGGGCCCCTGGGAACAAAGACAGAAGCCAACAGACAGCAAGGGCGCCTGGTGTGTCCACATTCCACGTTCAATCTGGTGCATCAAGGAGATTGAACGTGGATTTATCTCTTTTAAAAAATCATGAGAATGAGGATCCTGAAATCCATTTCAAAGCTGTCTATTAACACCACATCCTCTCACCTGAGCAGCAAGTCAGAAGCAGAAGGAGAAGCATCACCCAAGACATATTGGGAAATTTGTCCTGGAACAGTGTCGCAGTGGTCAGCACCCTCTCTCTCTGTCTTAAGAGCCTCCAGGACTTGTGGTCCACCCTGATATGCAAATGAACTGCTTTCTCATTGTCTTCAAGAGCTATTGGATGAAACTCCCCTTTCCATTCCAGAAATACTACATCACCAAAGGGGCTGGGTTTCTCACCTTGCCCCATTAAGTAGGAGAACTTTCTCCTCGAGATAATTTAATGATCTTAAGCATTGTGATGAACCTGGTCTAAGATCTCCCCCTGCAGACCCAAGGCAGATATTGTGACATCATGTCATCATCCCCCATTCCTCTGCATCATGTCCTCCCTTTCTCTTTTGGTCCTTTCCCAGGGTGCAGCAGGCTCTCTGGCATCTCCTGATAATCCAATCCGTGAATCCAAAGTTGCGTGTCACTGTCAATCAACCAACACCCTCCCAACGTCATCAGAGAAGCTATTCAAGTCCATTCCATGTTTCAGGGCAAAGTGTACCAACATACCAGCACTAAAACTCTTCGGAATCACTCAAACGACATTGGGGTTCATTAATGTATTCTGCATTGTTTGTATTGGGCGGTGGGAGCTTCTTTGAACTTGGAAGTGGGAATGGGGCCAAGTGGTCTGACTCTAATGCTCAATAAATCATGCCCTTTTCCATCATAGTTTTCCAGGCAAAAAATGTGAGCTTGTGGAGTCATCAAAGCCCTGACCAAAGCAAGACCTCCCTAGGTGGAGAAGGCTTGCTCTATCATGGGCACACACAGACACACACAGTCACAATCACACACAAGAACCCACTAGACTCTTTCTCCAAATCTGTCGCTGGAGAGGATCAGGCACAGTTACAATGAAGTGCTTTGAGGAATCTCAGTTCCTCCACTGTGGTGAAGGAGGCAGAAGGTTTTTGTCTCAGTTCCCCATGAGACTGTACCACTGTGGAACATGCTGCCAGTGCTGTACCAGTGAAAACAGTAGTAATCAGCCTCATCTTCAGCCTGGAGGTTGGTGATGGTCAAATAGCCAGAGGTCCCAGAGGCAGAGGCTGTGAACCGATCCGGGATCCCCTCTCCTCTGCTGCAACCATTGCAGTGGACAAAGCGGGGGGCCAGTCCAGGTCTCTGCTGAATCCAGCGAAAATAGCCCTCCCAGTTACCATCGCCGCTTCTTGTGCAGGGGAGTTTCGCTGTTTGTCCCAGAGACGCGGACTCAGAGACCTGTTGAGTCAACGTTGGCTGTGTGTTGACACCTTTGCAAAAGACAAAGTCAGGATTTTATTGTATGTTCTCGATTTCCACCAAATCCCCATCTTCCTATAATGCGTCCAGCACATAGACCAAAGTGCTTTGTTGTCAGCACATAGACCAGTGTGGGTTCTCCAGCCCTTACCTGAGCAGTAACTGAGAAGAGTGAGGAGAAGGAGGACTCTGGCCATGGTGGAAGGCAGAAGGAGCTTGAGTTCTGTAGGCAAAAGTGTCTCTCTAGATGGCTGTTCTTCCACCTTAAATCCCTCAGGAGATGCAGAACCACCAGTCATGCAAATTGGTTCACACCCATTGACTGAGCAATATCCTCCTTCTTCAGGGCCAGCTGGAGACCTCTTGATGCTTGAAGCACCAGGCCAAATTCTGTCCCCTTACTGGATGATGAGTCAGGCTCTACTCCTCCTAACCTCCAACATTTCAGCTCAGCACTCGCCATTCCTCCACATTTCTTCTTCCTTTTCCAGTCCAGGGAGCGGGATGAGAAGGAGGGAGGCATGTAGGCAGGTGGGAAAAGATGTGCGCTCCAATCAGGGCAGGTTCAGGGCAGAGAGTATAAATAAATATATAAATAGGCATATATAATATAAATATGAATAAGTAATAAAATATAAAATATATATTTAAAATATAAATAGAGAATATATTCTCTATAGAGAGAATATATCTGCTATTTATATTTTATAAATATATTTTATATTTTTTACTCTATACCTTTATTATATATTTATATTCTCTCTCTATTTTTGTGTATTTGATTTGCTGGATGCAACTTAATATTTGAGCATATGAAGAGGGATAAAGCACCATGGGGGACGTGGTTTCTATTCTTAAGCTATATATAAAAGTTAAGTTCATGATATATATCAGTCAAGTTCTCGCCAGTGTTGTACTTATTTCCCCAGAGCAAAAGTGCAGAAGTGATATTTCACCGTTCTTGGGCAGAGCTAGTGGTGCATGGACTTTGACCTCTCCATGCACAAGTGAGCTGGGAAGGAAGAGCAGTCATGTACACAACAGTCATGCGCACAAGCATTCTCCCAGCTTCACAGGTGCAGGGTGTGGAGGTGGTCCCTGAGGACGTCTGACTTTGCCAACTGTGGAGAAAATAGATCCACGTCTCCCCGCAATGCTCACAGCTGAGGTCGCAGCATCCCAGAGACAACCTGCAACATTTTACAACAGAATCTTACAGCACAGAATCACAAAGCCTTTGCACTGAAGACGGAGTGCAGAGCATCAACTTCACGTACTGATAGTATGTGAGCGGTGCAAACTCAATTCCGCATTCATGTCTAGCCTCAGTTGACTTCTCTGTAGCTCCTACCCATTGGTTCCAGTCCTACCCTCAAAAGCCACAGAGTTGCTGTTAGTATGCAGGCTCCTCTGGGCAGAGACCTACATTTGTGCTTATATGACTCTGCAATGTCTTGTGCTCATGAATGTCAGTATTTAAGTGATCAATTATGAGAACTGAATCCATCCTCGGGAGTTATACAATTTATGATCACACCCCCCCCCCCCCCCCCAAGGTCTGCCTTCTCTTTTTCTGTCGGTTGGGTTCAGCAAGCTTTAGGGCTTTACTTCACATCTTCCCCCCTTAGGGCTCATGAGGGTTATCCCTTTGACTTATAGGTCCAGAGAAACTGTTTGTGGGCATGAGCTGGAGACATTCGCCCAATGTGTGATTTGATGGTTAAGCACAAAAACCCCTCTTGTGTCATTCTTTCTTCCAAGATGTGCTTCAGCCCTTGCTTGTTTCAGGAGGATGAGGGAGGGCAGCTTGTGGAGGAGGGAGAAGGAACCGTCCCTCCATTTCGTTTGTGGCTCAACTGCTGGGCCTCAGTTGGCTCTTGCCACATTCCAACCCTGAGCCCTGTTATGGAGAAGGAATCACCCCTTGCCCAGCAGAGGAGAACTAAAGAGTTGCCATCTTTCCCCAAGCTGGACATTCCTGAACTGCTCAGCTGCAGTACTGCCATTCGGCACTTAGTACAGCCTTTGCCTCACGAAAGGAAAGGGAGAGCTGCTTGCTCAGGGCCCAACCCTGTCCTACTTTCCAGCACTGATGCAGCTGTGCCAAGGGGGGCATCTGCTGCATCCTGTTTAGGCAGTCACGGCGGCCTCCTCAAAGTATGTTTGTTCCCTTCCCTCAAGGCGACACTGAGGCTGCTTCAGTGCTGGAAAGATGGATAGGATCGGGCCCTCAGAGAGTTAGGTTTTGAATGAGGAAGCATCCGGGTGGTGGTGGTGGGGCTTTCCATGTGGGATTCAGTCAGAAGGAGAGTCAAGGGGGCAGGATCACTGGCGGGAAGGGGAGACTGTTCCAAAGCTATGGATCCTGTGGAATTCATCTATGTTCTCTGTGGATCATGGGCTATGGATCTATGGATGAAAGCTACGGATCTATGTTATGTTCATGGAGTTATGGTCACACTGAATCTGGCACAGATTGCATTAAGCTTTTCAGGTGTTTTTGAGTACGCAATCTGGTCAGAAACGAAGAAGGTTTTTGTCTCACTTCCCCATTAGACTGCACCACTGTGGAACTTGCTACCACCAGTGCTCTCCCCGGCACCACAGTAATAATCGGCCTCGTCTTCAGGCTGAGTGTTCGTGATGGTTAAGTAGCCATTGTCCCCAGAGTAGGAGCCAGTGAATCGGTCTGGGACGCCTTCTCCTCGGGTGCTGTCTTTGTAGTAGAGAAAACGAGGACTTTGTCCAGCTCTCTGTTGATACCAGGAAATATAGCTGCTCCAGCTCCCATCTGTGCTGCCGATGCAGGAGATTTTAACGGTTTGGCCCAGAGACACCGACTGGGAGGCAGGTTGGGTCAGCGTTGGCTGGGAATGGACACCTTCATAAGGGGAGAAAGAGGAGACAGAAAGAACTTCATTCATGATCTGTGCTCTCAAACATCACAAAAGCAGAAACATACAATCAAAACCAATTTGTGGTTCTTGTCCTCTTAGGTCTAGTTTATCTTTGTTTTCCACTCCCTTTACCTGATAGAGAAGAGAGAAGCGCCAGGGAAGGCAGAGCCCAGATCATGATGACCTCCTGGAGGACAAAGACAACTGGATGGAACTTCCTCCTCCTTCTTATATCCCCCAGACCCGAAGGATGGTCTCGCATGCAAATCTGCCCTGCACTAGATTTCAGTGCATGAAGGAAGCCTCCGGAAGGCCACCTCCTACATATTAAGTCCTTTACTGCCTCCCTTCGCAGCTCAGGTGCAGGGGCTGAGTTATCACTTCTCGAATTGGGCTTCTGTCCACCTTCTCCTGATCGCCTTCTATTCTACATGAAGTAACTGATTAGCACCTGATCATAATGATTGCTTAATATAGCACCATCGGCGTGTATGGCAGTTTACACAGAGTGAAAAGAGAGGTCCCTGCCCCAAAGGGTTTACAATCTAGAAACTGAGACAAAGGAACCAACAAAGGAATAGGAGGGGGGGCTGGAGACAGGGGAAGTGTGTGCAGTTGTTTCCATTCCAGGCTTGTGAGGTCAGTTACAGTTGGGAACAGACGTCTGCAGCAATTCCTCCCATTTCCTGGGGAGAGCTCCAGCAGCCGCTATGGGACTACTGGATCTACACCAGCAAATTTGTGGCACAAATCTGAGTGGCCTTGTGTTGATGGATGTGGCCAGGAAGGAGGTAGCGTCTGGCCCCAGGAGCCTCTGCTGCCACCTCTCCCCCTTCTGGTCCCAATCACGCACCCCCTGCCAGTCACTGCCCTCCTCCTGCACCATTCCACCCCTCCCCACTTTCCCCCTGCACCAGATCATTTCTGTGCTACTTGGTGCAGTCCTTTCCTCTCTTGGGGCTTCCGGCGCAAGAGGCCTGGGTGGGCCAGCACGAGACTTCCCACTGTTTATGCCGGGCTGTTGTGATGTACCACACACAGAAGCGATCCCCATGGCACTGTGCACTAGACCAGCAGACCTGCGTGGCCCGGAAAGTTTGGTGACACAGGAATCCTGCAAAAGGCGGGTATTGTGATGGGGGTTGAGCATCTGCAGGGAGGAAGCATCTGGGTGTGTTCCTGAGTTGCTTGAGGCCTAAGGAGCAGCCTAGGAGAAATGACAGAGTCATTAGAGGGATGAGGAGACCTTCAGACTGCTGGGGGAGGTGGAGCTGGAAAAGTGAAGGTCACGGCAGGATATGGTTGTAGCAGGAGAGGAGAGCTGGAAATGGTTACGCCTCAGATGTTGCTTGTCTCAGATATCTGAAGCTTTTCACCTGGAGGGCACATTCTCTGCTGCTCTCTGCTTCCGGGACCCTCCGCTTGGATTGTTTGGGTGCAACTATGTGGGTTGGCGGTTTGCGTCCTCCAACATTGCAGAAGGAAGTGGGACTAGTCAGGCAACGTCCCCACTCCAACTTCAGGATTCACATACATTCTGTCACAGACAGTGACGTCACAAGGGTTTGCGGTACTCAGCGCAGAAGGCCAGCAGCGCATCACCCCTACGACGGACCTGCTTCCATGCAGTATTTGGGGTAACACCCCAGGCGGTGAGCGAGCGGATACACCATCACCCCAACCCCCCCACTGGTTTTTTGGCTATAACTTTTGATTGAATAGAGGTATTTCAACACAGTCTGTCTCATTGCATTCTGCATGAAATTACACATTGATTGATATATAACACGATGGTATTAATGGAAAGTACCAAGAATAAAATTTTGGGCAGGAGTGATGTCATACACACATCCGCGCATTACTCGGTGTGGCCTCCCCCCCCCCCCAAAGATGCCACCAGGCACAGATTCAAGTTGAACTTTTCATGTATTCTTGGGCTCGCATGCTGGGCAGAAAGAGAGCAGGTTTTTATTATTGGTGCAACAATATTCCTGATTGTTCTTCCAGAAGAGGGACCAGGAACAGGGTAGTCACTGCCACCAACCCTCCACCATCTTCCACTCTCTTCCTTGGCCATTTCTGCATGACGGACAGGAGAGTCATCACTGCCTGGACAGGCTTACAGAAGCAGCAGAGGAGGGGAGGAGGGAGCCCTGATGTGTGTGTGCGTAGAGGGGAAAATACACAGTAATGCTCAGTAACAGTAAAAAAAAGTAATTCTTTTTACAGAAGTAAAAAGAAGGTGCATTGAAGAACATCACTGTGAAAAAGTGGGGCAATGGAATCTGGAGCTTCTTCAGGTGCCGTTCCTGCTTTAGCTTAGCTGGGTTGCCCTAATGCCACATCTCTCCCCTGCCTGCTGCTTTCTAAAATGGACCTGTGTCTGTTTTGTTATAACCGGAGCTCAGATAAGGATGAAGAGAGAGTTATTTGCGTTCACTGTTCTCCAAAAAGCTTCCTTTGGTACCCTTTGCATGTAGCTCATGGCGCGCAGGTGTGGATGGTGGGGGCTGGTCTGTGCGAGTTGGTGGGTGGAATGAGGAGGGGCTCAAAGGCCTCTCTGTCCAACCTGTTTCCATGTTTCAAAGAGTTTCAGGCACAATTCAGTTGAAGTTGATTGAATATGTTTTATTCAAGAATCTCCACTCTGGAGAGGAAGAGAGAAGGTTTTTGTCTCAGTTCCTCATTAGATTGTACCACTGTGGAACTTGCTACCACCAGTGCCCTCCCAGGCACCACAGTAATAATCAGCCTCATCTTCAGCCTGGATGTTGGTGATGGTTAAGTAGCCATTGTTCCCAGAGGAAGAACCAGTGAAGCGATCTGGGACCCCTTCTCCTCTGCTGCTGCTATACCAAAGAAAGCGAGGGCTTTGTCCAGCTGTCTGTTGATACCAGCCAAAGCTATACCAGCTCCCACCACTGCTTCTGGAACAGGAGAGTTTAACGGTTTGGCCCAGAGACGCAGACTGGGAGGCAGGTTGAGTCACCGTTGGCTGAGAATGGACCCCTTGACAAAACAGAGAACAAGAAGGCAAAAAGAAAGGTCTTCATTTGCTTTTTGTGCTTTCATATCTGCAAAAGCATAAGTATATAATACAAACAGTTGTATTGTTCTTGGCCAATGCCAGGGTGACGTTCATGTCAAGTTCATCATCGTCTTCCTTACCTGACCAGTAATGGAGAACGGCCAGGAAACACAGAGCCCAGGCCATGGTGAGCTCTTTGAGAGAGTGAGACCTTCTGGAGGAAAAAAGGCAACTGGATGTGACTGTCCCCCTCCTCTCTTAAATCCCCTGCAGCTGAAGGATGGGGCTGCATGCAAATTTGTGCTGTGATCCTTGACTTTGCTAGAACATCAGTGCTCATTAGTGTTGCACAGGAAAAGCCATTGATCACCTCACAGATTTGCATGAACGAGTTTTTGAAACCTGGTAGGGAACAGCCCTCACGTTGGCCAGGGTGAAATGGTGGCAGTGGTAGCCACCCACAGCCAGAAAGCTTCACAGAGAGGAGAGATGACATCTTATGTGTGAATTCAGCAGGCTGGAGGTCTCCTCAGGGGAAAGAGACATCTGTCCCCTTGACCCAGGGAAAGAAGAGAGATGGAACAGAGCCTACACCAGCACAAGAAGACAAAAGAATTGGGACAAAAGAGTCTCTTTTCACCATTATTATTATTCCATTAGTCCATATTTCATTATTATTATTATTATTATTATTATTATTATTATTATTATTATTATTATTATTATTATTATTTTCCCAGTTTTCACCATGCTTAATCTGGAATGTGCCCCTTGTAAATTTACTTAATATGGGAGTGATTTCGGGGTGCCCACTCTGACTGAAGATATTCCCAGAGATCGTTTTCCCCTTGACATGCCATAATGTCATTTAGCCAGGAAAGTCGTGTTAAAATCTTCTGGATTCCTTTTAATCTTATCCTGGAGATTGATGCTGATTCCTGTATACTCCAGGACGAGGACAGGCTATTGGAGAAAGGTAGCCAGTGAATAAGTTTTTAAGTCACCTCGTCCAAAGATGTCTTTTATACTCAAATGATGGAAATGGAATGAAAACCTATTTAAACTCCTTTGTAGAAATAACCAAAGCTTTTTGCTTTCCTTCCCAGATTGGGGATCTACATTAAGTAAACATTTAATGATTTTTAATTGTCATGATCCTGGGGGTTGTAATGTTTCAATTGTTTTAATTGGTTTTAATAGTGTATTGATTTTACTGTTAGTCGCCTTGAGTCCCCTTTGCTACGAGAGAAAGGCGGGGATAACAAACAAACAAACAAACAAACAAACAAACAAACAAACAAACAAACAAACAAACAAACAAACAAACAAACAAAGGAATTTGAATCCAACTGAAGCACAGAGTTGGAAAAGCTATTCAGGCCTCAAGGGGCTTCCTCAGAGGAGGAGAATCCATGCATGGGCTCTTCAGATGATGAAATGTTCCAAATCAAGGCCAGCCCTGAGTCCCCAGCTATGTGCTTCAGCAGAGAAAGATCTCTCCACACAAGGAGGCATGAAGTCCCCAAGGACACCCCAGGAAGTCCATACACCTCATGGGTGCTGAACGCTGCCCTTCATCAGTTCACACTGCAGGTGCAGAGGGGCTTTCTGTTATTGAATTCTCCTCCCTGTAGTTGGAGTGGATGACCAACACTGCCCTCTGCAGGTACAAAAGAGACTAGCAGGCATCACAGCATATATATATATATATATTTTAAATCATGCTAATGATTGTCTTTTATTGTGTTTATTATGTGTTGTTAATTGCCTCTATTTCCTGCAAATTGTTTTATGCCAATAAAGGTATCAATCCATCAATTTCTGAACAAAATTCTGAATCAACAATGCAGTCAAGTTCTGTGTTTCCCATTCTCTGTTTCAATCACAGAGTTCAGGACAGGCCTGTTCTTTTACCTGCTGACACAGCTGGTACTTCAAAGCATTTCAATCCAAAGGCTGGGTGATGTGCCCTCACACTGAAATAAGCTATGAACCAGACTTGCATCATTATGCTGCTCTTCTCCCATTTAAACCATGTCTATACTGGGAATTCATGTCATCGCATTGACTTTTTCAAATGGCTTTGTGTTTATTTCCATTTTTGGAGTGATCATGGCCTCTATGAGTTTGAATTTTGTGAAGGTGCATTTCAGATTCAGTACAAATTACGTTTTGATCTGCACGGATGTGAACATATTCCGAAGAGATGGGTGCTGTTGATTCTGTATGTTTTGCATTGTATATGTTTGAATGGAAACAAATGCCATATATATTGGAAAAAATCAAACTTGTACAAAGATCCAATAAATGACATGGGGGGAAAAGTGATTTTAAATATAAATATTTACCCATTTTGAACACAGCACTGTAATTTATACATTTCAAGACAAAATTTATGTCTGTCCTAGCACCACTTTGTCCTGTTATGACAAATGCCCCCTCCCCCTTCAATACCTTTGTGGTAGAGGGTCAGAGGAGGGGCTGAGAGGGGCTCAGTCCCTGCCATGTCTGATCAGAAAGAACTCAGGTGGCTGAATAAGAGCTCAGTCCTATGCATGTCTACTCAGAAGTGAGTGTCATTCGAGTCAGTGGGGCTTACTCCCAGGAAAGTATAGATAGGATTGGGTTGTGAGAAAGCAGCTTAGCTGAGACCGATCAGATCTGCTCTCCCTACTAGAGGAGATTTAAACACATTCCAGTTCTACCATTCAGAGAGATTCAGGCAGGGGACAAATTCAGCTCTTGAAATCTTCTTGATTCCCCACATGGGGTGGAAGAGCGAAGGTTTTTGTCTCAGTTCCCCATTAGAATGTATCACTGTGGCTCACGCTAGCAGTGCTATAATAAGAAACACAGTAATAATCGGCCTCGTCTTCAGCCTGGATGTTGTTGATGGTCAAATAGCCAACGTTCCCAGAGAAGGACAAGGAGAACCGATCTGGAATTCCTTCTCCTTTGCTAGTGGTGTAACCGCTACCACCAAAGATCACAAAGCGGGGGCTTTGTCCAGGGGTCTGTTGCACCCAGGTAAACCAGTTCTCCCAGCTGCCACTACTGCTTTTGGTGCAGGAGAGTTTAGCCGTTTGTCCCAGGGACACAGACATGGAGGCAGGCTGAGTGATTGTTGCCTGAGAATGGACACCTTGAAGAAAGAAAGAAAGAAAGAAAGAAAGAAAGAAAGAAAGAAAGAAAGAAAGAAAGAAAGAAAGAAAGAAAGAAAGAAAGAAAGAAAGAAAGAAAGAAAGAAAGAAAGAAAGGCATGATGTTAATCCCTTGCTCTGTACTTTCAAATGTGACAAAAATGCAGCTATACAATATGCACAAAAGCCTTGCTGTCAGCCCATCAGTCTGCAAAGGGCTCAATTCACCTGTCCTTACCTGAGAAGAAATGTAGCAGTGCCAGGAGACACAGAGCCCAGGTCATGGTGAGGTTGTGTTTGAATTTCTGAAAGAAGCAGAAAGCCATACGGGACGTGTCCCTTCCTGTCTTAAATCCCGTTCAGTGACCTGATAGCCATTCATGCAAATTTGGTGTGTGCTCATTGGCTCATACATGTGCTGCGAAAATGCATTGATGGGAGTCCTACAACAGAAGGTAGGGATGATCTCAGTGGGCTAGAAGACATGGAACAGGATCACTACTGGACCCCTGTTTTTTTGCTCTCCCTAGATCTGTGCTTCTCACACATTTAGCACCAGGACCCATTTTTTAGAATAAGAATCTGTCAAGACCCACCGGAAGTGATGTCATGACCGGACATGACGTCATCAAGCAGGGGCCTTTTTAACAATCCTAGGCTGCAATCCTACTGACACTGACCCAGGAACAAGTCCCATTGACTCTTGTTGTTAAAAGAATATACATAATCGCTTGTCTGTCACATTTCCCCAGATGCAGTCACAGACCATGGGAGCATCAAGTCTAATAGATTGAAAATAAAATAGTGAAATGAATGGTTACCCACCTGAAATAGGCTCGCTACCCACCTAGTGGGTCCAGACTCACAGTTTGAGGAACACTGCCCTGGATAATGGGATGATTACTCAACAGTGTGCTATAGCCAGTTCTTCCTGAAATGCTCACTGTGGTTATGTGCCAATTGGGCAGCATGATGCTTGTATGTAAATGTTTTCAGCTGTGCATTTTTAACACTATTCTAGTTCTTCCTAATACTTGCTGTTCCTCGTTCCTGTTGAAGTCCCCAGATACTGAGCCTGTTCCTGCTTCATTTTACACCCCAGGTGCAGGGTATAGGAACTCTCTGTAGTCAAGAAGTGCTGCCCAGTGTGGAGAAATCCTGCCCCCTTGAGGTTAAGGCCAGGACAGCAGGCATTAAAAAGAGGTTGTGTATAAAGAGATGTAGGAATCTAAAAGAGAGCAATGCTTTCTATTCAGCTCAAATGAAAGGAAGTATCACACTGTGGGCTGTGAGTCCAAATATCTCCTCTCCAGAAACATGCAAAGCTATTGAATATGGGGGGGAGGGCATGAACCATCCCAGTGTGCAAATGAACTGCCTTCATGCTAGCTGCATAAGCTCTAGGATAGTGGTACCCAAACTGTGGGTTGTGATCCAATTGTTGGTGGGTCACAAAACTAGAAAGCTGATAGCTGACAAGGAAAATTATTGAGCCCTATAGAAACTGAAACAGAGCAGCATATTCTCATTTACTTGCAAGTAGACAAATGTGCCTCTGAAGGGCAGGCCAAGGGGGATTCAATTACACCAGAACGGCCCCAATCCAATGAACACAGGCCCCAAAGAAACTCTCGAGAAGGAAGTCCCCACCCCCAAGCTGACAGGGAAACAGTATTGAACCCTATGGAAAGTGAAACCGAGCCATGTGTGTTTACTCGTGAATTACATGTTCGTATCCAAGGTCTGTCAAAGGGGAATGCAAGACCATCAGAATGGTCCAAATCTGAGCTACGTGGAGCTCAAGAAACACTCCAGAAGGCAGCCCCCCACTATAGTAAAAAGGAGAAAAAGAGCCGTTTGAGAGGCTGGTCAATTGAAACGTTATTTTAGTCTTGAGAATTTAGATGGGTCCCCATAGAGCAGGGGTGTTCAAAGTTTTTGGCAGGAGGGCCACATCATCTCTCTGGCACTGTGTTGGGGGCCAGGGAAAAAAAGAATTAATTTATATTTAAAATTTGAATAAATTTACATAAGTTTACATAAATGAATATATTAAAGATGAACTTATATGAATGAATGACGGTCTTGAAATAGCTCAAAGCCTATAAAAGGCCTTGCACAATGCAAGGCTGGCCTTTCCGTTGCTGCTGCTAGTGCATCACAGACCTGAAACAGCAAGCAGTGGAGGAAGCCCTCATCCCACAGCTCACGCGAGAGGTCAAACAGTTGCTCTCATGCTGAGAGCAGCTGCATCGGACCAGTGCAGGCTCCAGCAGATCTCCAGAGGGCCAGAGGCTCATTTTAGACTAGGGGCTCCCTGAGGGCCGCAATGAGAGGCCTCGAGGGCCGCAAGTGGCCCCAGGGCCGGGGTTTGGGCACCCCTGCCATAGAGCATCACTTTAAAAAGTGTGTCCTGGTGCTAAAGGATCGAGTGCCACAGCTCTGCGATGAATTTCACGTCTTTGCTGCAGGTCAATGCTACTGTCAGAGGGGTGGTGGAATTCTTTTCCCAAATGTAACCTCTCAATAACCTATGGTTTTCCTATGGTGATAGGGGCTGGAGTGGGGAAGCATCTTGGGTTTGTTCCTGAGTTGCTTGAGGCATAAGGAGCAGCACAGGAGAAATGGCAGAGTCGGTAGAGCAGTCATTTTCAACTACTGTGCCATGGCACATTGGTGTGCCATGAAAGGTCCCCCAGGTGTGCCACAGGAATTTGGGAGAGGGTAATGGAGAAGTGCCAGGGAAAGTAGACCCAAGCCATGGTGAGCTCTGGAGGTGAGTAGGGCTTTCTGCAGCAAACAGAAGGGTGCCATTTCCCTCTCCTTCCTTAAACCCTCCAGAGCTGAAAGGTGGCTCTGTATGTAAATTCCTCCTATGTTCGTTGGTTGTGTGCATGAACTTCATTTCCTTATTCCTCATTTAAAGGGTTTCTACCTGTCCTTTTCATTAAACGCTGTAGCCCCAGAGGAGTCCTACAACATAAGGAAGGGACCTGAGGGGGATGGGAGACATTGAACTGGATCACTACTGACTGTACCCCTGTTTTAGCCGTTCCTCCTAGATAACGGGATGATTACACAATCCAGTACTATTGCCATAGGCATAAGAAGCAACATAGGAGCAGCATATCTGGGTCAGTGGTTTGGGTCCTCCTCCATTGCAGAAGGAAGTGGAACTAGTTAGGCAAGACCCCCACTCCAGCTCCATGATTCACACACCTTCTGGCACAAGCAGTGGCGTCTCTAGGGTTTGTGTCACCCAGTACAGGAGGCCAGCACATCACCCCAATGATGGACCTCTTCCCATGCAGTGGGTGGGGGGCAACACCCTGGGGGAACACCCCCACTGGTTTTGTTAGCTAGAACTGTTGATAGAATAGAGATATTTCAATACCGTTTGTTTCATTGTGTTCTGCAAGAAATTACACATCGATATACATCGAATTACATACACACACACACACCCCATGATGGTATAATTCAAAAGTACCAAGATTTAAAAAATTTTGGCCAGTAGTGGTGTCACCCCCCTGAGAGTGTCACCCAGTGTGGCCCGCACCCTTGGCACTATCTTAGCAACACCGTGGGGCACCGATGAAGCTTTTCAAGTATCCTTGAGTACACTTGCTAGGCAGAAAGAGAGCAGGATTTTATTATTCATGCAAAAATATTCCTGATTGTTCTTCCAGAAGAGGGACTGGAAACAGGGTAGTCACTGCCACCAAATCCTCCACCATCTTCCACCCTCTACCTTGGCCATTTCTGCATGACAGACAGGAGAGTCGTCACTGCCTGGACAGGCTTACAGAAGGAGCAGAGGAAGGTAGGAGGGAGACTTGATGACAGTGTGTGTGAGTGAGTGTGGAGGGGGTTACATGCACATTAATGCACAGGAAAAAAGAAGAAGAAGGTACACTGAAGAACATCAATGTGAAAAAGTGGGACAATGGAATTTGGAGCTTCTTCAGGTGCCGTTCCTGCTTTATCTTAGCTGGGTTGCCCTAATGCCGCATCTCTCCCCTGCCTGCTGCTTTCCAAAATGGACCTGTGTCAGTTTTGGTATATCTGGAACTCAGATAAGGATGAAGAGAATTATTTGAGTTCATTGTTCTCCAAGAAGCTTCTTTTGGTACCCTTTGCATGCAGCTCAAGGCACGCAGGTGTGGATGGTGGGGGCTGGTCTGTGCGAGTTGGTGGGTGGAATGAGGAGGGGCTCAAAGGCCTCTCGTCCAACCTGTTTCCATGCTTCAAAGGCACAGTTCAGTTGAAGATTAAATATGTTTTATTCAAGAATCACCACTCGGGAGAGGAAGAGAGAAGGTTTTTGTCTCAGTTCCCCATTAGATTGTACCACCGTGGAACTTGTAACCACCAGTGCTCTCCCAGGCACCACAGTAATAATCAGCCTCGTCTTCAGCCTGGGTGTTGGTGATGGTTAAGTAGCCATTGGTCCCAGAGGAAGAACCAGTGAAGCGATCAGGGACCCCTTCTCCTCTGGTGCTGCTACCATACCAAAGAAAGCGAGGGCTTTTTCCAGCTGTCTGTTGATACCAGCCAAAGCTATACCAGCTCCCACTACTGCTTCTGGAACAGGAGAGTTTAACGGTTTGGCCCAGAGACGCAGACTGGGAGGCAGGTTGAGTCAGCGTTGGCTGGGAATGGACCCCTTGACAAAACAGAGAAAAAGAAGGCAAAAAGAAAGGTCTTCATTTGTTTTTTATGCTTTCAGATATTACAAAAGAATAAGTATGTAATAAAAACACTTGAATTGTTCCCGGCCTATCACAGGGTGACGTTTATGTCAAGTTCATCATCCTTTCCCTTACCTGTCCAGTAATGGAGAACAGCCAGGAATAACAGAGCCCAGGTCATGGTGAGCTCTTTGAGAGAGTGAGACCTTGTGGTGGAAAAAAAGGCAACTGGATGTGACTGCCCCCCTCCACTCTTAAATCTCCTGAAGTTGAAGGATGGGGCTGCATGCAAATTTGTGCTGTGATCCTAGACATCACTAGAGCATCAGTGCTGGTTAGTGTTGCACTGGAAAAGCCAATGATCACATCACGGATTTGCATGAAGGAGTTTTTGAAACATGGCAGGGAACCGCCCTCACTTTGACCAGGGTGAAAGGGAGGCCGTGGTAGCCACCCACAGCCAGTAAACTTCACTGAAAGGAGAGATGGGCATCTTATGTGTGAATTCAGCAGGCTGGAGGTCTCCTCAGGCAAAGAGACATCTATCCCTCTGGCCCAGGGAAAGAAGGGAGATGGATGGTATTAAGATGCACCGCCAACACTTCTCATTCTCCAACAATGGTGAACCTGCATAAATTAAGAAGCACATCTGAACGTGAAATCCTGTAACTCGGTCAAACAGTGCCAAGGTTTCTGATACCTGGCTCTTGTCCAGCATTTTCTGAGGATGCAAAGCACTTCACATGGTTTATCTTGATGCTGCTCTCACCACAACCTTGTCGCTTGTTAAAAGTACAGGTCTGTCATATTTCCCCAAATGCAGTCACGGACCATGGGAGCATCAAGTCTGATAGATTAAAAATAAAATTGTGAAATGAATGGTTACCCACCTGAAATGGGCTCGCTACCCACCTACTGGGTCCTGACCCACAGTTGGAGAAACACTGCCTAGATAATGGGATGATTACTCAACAGTGTGCTATAGCCAGTACTTCCTGAAATGCCCACTGTGGTTATTTGCCAATTGGGCAGCATGATGCTTGTATGTAAATACTTTCAGCTGTGCATTTTTAACACTATTATAATTCTTGTAATTACTTGCTGTTCCTTGTTCATGTTGAAGCCCCCAAATACTGAGCCTATTCCTGCTTTATTTTACAACCTGGGTGCAGTATGTGTAGTCAAGAAGTTCTGCCCAGTGTGGCGAAATCCTGCCCCCTTGAGGTTAAGGCCAGGATAGCAGGCATTAAAAAGAGACTGTCTATAAGGAGATGTAGGGATCTAAAGGAGAGCAATGATTTCTATTCAGCCTAAATGAAAGGAAGAATCAGACTGTGGGCTGTGAGTCCAAATATCTCCTCTCCAGAAATATGCAAAGCTATTGAATATGTGGTGGTATGAACATCCCAGTGGGCAAATGAACTGGCTTCATGCTAGCTGCATAAGCTTTAGGACAGTGCTTCCCAAATTATGGGTCGTAACCCAATTGATGGTGGGTCATGAAACTGAAAAACTGGTAGCAGACAAGGAAAATTATTGAGCCCTATAGAAACGGAAACAGGGCAGCATATTCTCATTTACTTGCAGGTAGGCAAATGTGCCTCTGAAGGGCAGGCCAAGGGGGATTCAATGACACCAGAATGGCCCCAATCCAATGAACGCAGGCCCCAAAGAAACTCTCGAGATGGAAGTCCCCACCCCCCAAGCTGGCAAGGAAACAGCATTGAACCCTATGGAAAGTGAAACCAAGCCGTGTGTGTGTTTACTCGTGAGTTACATGCTTTAGCTCGTATAGAAGGTCAGGCAACGGGGAATGCAAGGCCATCAGAATGGTCCCAATCTGATCTACGTGGAGCTCAAGAAACACTCCAGAAGGCAGCCCCCCCACTATAGTAAAAAGGAAAAAAGATCTGTTTGAGAGGCTGATAAATAGAAACTTTTTTTTAGTCTTGAAAAGTTAGACGGGTAGATGCATCGCAGGTGTGGATATGGTGGGGGCTGGTCTGTGCGAGTTGGTGGGTGGAATGAGGAGGGGCTCAAAGGCCTCTCTGTCCAACCCGTTTCATGCTTCAAAGAGTTTCATGCAAAATTCAGCTGAAGTTGATTCAATATGTTTTATTCAAGAATCACCACTCGGGAGAGGAAGAGAGAAGGTTTTTGTCTCAGTTCCCCATTAGATTGCACCACTGTGGAACTTCCATGTACCAGTGCCTTCTGCAGCACCACAGTAATAATCACCCTCGTCTTCGGCCTGGGTGTTGGTGATGGTTAAGTAGCCATTGGTCCCAGAGGAAGAACCAGTGAAGCGATCAGGGACCCCTTCTCCTCTGCTGCTACCATACCAAAGAAAGCGAGGGCTTTGTCCAGCTGTCTGTTGATACCAGCCAAAGCTATCCCAGCTCCCACCACTGCTTCTGGAACAGGAGATTTGAACGGTTTGGCCCAGAGATGCAGACTGGGAGGCAGGTTGAGTCACTGATGGCTGGGAATGGACCCCTTGAAAAAACAGAGAACAGGAAGGCAAAAAGAAAGGTCTTCATTTTTTTGTGTGTGCTTTCATATCTTGCAAAAGCATAAGTACATAATACAAACAGTTGTATTCTTCTCAGCCAATTACAGGGTGATGTTCATGTCAAGTTCATCACCCTTTTGCTTACCTGACCAGTAATGGAGAACGGCCAGGAAACACAGAGCCCAGGCCATGGTGAGCTCTTTGAGAGAGTGAGACCTTCGGGAGGTAATAAAAAAGGCAACTGGATGTGACTGCCCCCCTCCTCTCTTAAATCCCCTGCAGCTGAAGGATGGCATCACATGCAAATTTGTGCCATGATCCTTGACCTTGCTAGAACATTAGTGCTAGTTTGTGTTGCACAGGAAAAGCCAATGATCACATCACATATTTGCATGAAGGAGTTTTTGAAACCTGGCAGGGAACAGCCCTCAGTTTGACCAGGGTGAAAGGGAGGCAGTTGTAGCCGCCCACAGCCAAAAAGCTTCACAGAGAGAAGAGATGGGCATCTTATGTGTGAATGCAGCAGGCTGGAGGTCTTCTCAGGGCAAAGAGACATCTGTCCCCTTGACCCAGGGAAAGAAGGGAGATGGGGCAGATCCTACACCAGCACCAGAATTGTGCCAAAAGAGTCTCTTTCCACCATATTGTCTTTCAGTATTCCCCGTTTTCACCACTCTTAATCTGGAATGTGCCCCTTGTAAATCGACTTAATATGGGAGAGATTTGGGGGGTGCCCACTCTGACTGAAGATATTCCCAGAGATTGTTTTCCCCTTGACATGCTATAATGCAATTTAGCCAGGAAAGTCCTGTTAAAATCTTCTGGATTTCTTTTAATATTCTCCTGGAGATTGACGCTGATTCCTGTATACTCCAGGATGAGGTATTAGAGAAAGGTAGCCGGTGAATAAGTTTTTAAGTCACCTTAAGAAATGATGTATTTTATGCTCCCGTGATGGAAATGGAATGAAAACCTATTAAAACCTCTTGGTAGAAATAACCAAAGCTTTTTGCTTTCCTTCCCAGATTGGGGATCTACATTAAGTAAATATTTAATGATTTTAAATTGTCATGATCCTGGGTGTTTTAATGTTTCAGTGGTTTTAATTGCTTTTAATAGTGCATTATTGTTAGTCACCCTGAGTCCCCTTTGGTACAAGAGGAAGGTGGGGTATAAATAAATAAATAAATAAATAAATAAATAAATAAATACGGAAAGGAATTTGAATCCAACTGAAGCACAGAGTTGGAAAGTCAAGGTCTGCATTTTCCATTCTCTGTTACAATCACGGAGTTCAGGACAGGCCTGACCTTTTTCAAGCTGACACAGTTGGTACTTCAAAGTGTTTGACTCCAAAGGCTGGGTTATGTGCCCTCACACTGAAACAAGCTATGAACCAGACTTGCATCATTACATACTGTGCCCTATTGCATCAACCAATCCCATGATGCAACAGGGCTACACCGTACTCAGGCCAAGACATCAGGATCTAGCCTTGCCCTATCCAGCCTGTAAATTCCTATAAGCCTGGGGCATATATCACAACAGTGATAGTCATGACATGAAAAATAATAATGGCAAGAGAAGAAGTGCAGACAGTGAACACTTTTCTTTTATTGAACCTTGTGTGTGTGAGGGAGTGTGTCTGTGGGATCTCTCTCTCTCTCTCTCTCTCTCTACCTACCTACCTACCTACCTACCTACCTACCTGACTCTCCAGAATATATAGTTCCAGAGCCCCCCATGGATAATTGCAACCATGGATATGGATGAATGCCCGTCTCTGTGGTCCGGGGGGTGGCTGCCCCCACTGCTGGAGGTGAAGGGAGCTCTCCTCACCTCACCTCTGGAAGGGCTCCTGAGTTCTGCAGGGGCCAAAGATGTCCCTCTTCACCCTCTGCCAGGCTGAGCTTGGCAATAGAAATAACTTCTGGTTTCACTAGGAAACTGGAAGTGATGTTTTTATTGCCTTAGAAGGGCTTCCCCGGGCTTCCTGATAAGGCATTAAAAGCGTCACCTCCGGTTCAGCTCAGTCTGAGCCTAGCAGAGGCTAGGGACAGATGTCATCCGCCTCTGCCAAGCTCAGAAACCCCTCTGGAGGCAAGGGGAGCCTCCAGAACCGAGGGGAGACCCGGACCCGATCCACAGGTAATTGAATCCATGGATATGGGATCCGTGGGTATGGAGACCCCTGTATAATCCTAGTGTTTGAAAAATTAGTTTAAAAGAAATAAATTCTCTTCTTGAAAAGAAGTTTAAACAGCTTGGGGCAGCTTCTTGAACTCCCCCCTGCAGCCTGGCTCCTAGGGCTGGGAGTGGGAGAACTCAGCCAGCCTTGTAGAATTTGCTATAGATGTATTTATGCCATTAAAGGTCTACTAACTAACTAACTAAACTCAGCCAGCCTCTCCATACATCATTGAGCAGATCCTTGTATCTGCCGGTCTCGCAGTGAGACCGGAACCAAACCCCCACATATACTGAGGGCCGACTGTAATTTCAAAATGAATCCTGACATCCCAGAACTTCCTCGATCCTTGTTCCGAGTTCTGATTTGGTTTCCCAGCCAGCCTTGCTCTTCGCACTCTTCTCCTGATCCACCACAATTCAGACGTGACTGATGAGTTCCCAGGCCAGCCTCGTCACCTGCTGTAGGAGTTTCACTGGATGCTGAAACCAAATATTGGCAAGAAACCTTTCCTGCACACCAGACAAAGAAGAGTCAGGCAGGGACAACCCAGTTAGCCACGCATCAGCTGATCAACCCCATCCCAGGCCTGCCAAGAGCCTCACGGTGGATTTGCGCTCTCCACAATCCATCCCTGGACTGCCCAACCCAACTAACTAGCCTCCTCACCAGACCGTTCCTACTCCGATTCTCTGTCCTTTCTTATTTAAATATTTCATAAAGACCATTTTTCCTGTTTGGAAGACAAAACACACCAAAAGTGCTCTCTTCTGGTTTTCTCAAGAGTTTACGGCAAACATGCCTGTAAGATTTTCTTTTAGAACCGGTCGCTTTCAGCAGAGGGGGGCAAGGGAGGAAGAGTTGCCACATGGCCGCACCCTTCAGACAGCAGACCGTTCCCAGGTGCAGCTGCGGACACCCCATGGGAGGTTTTTGAATGGTTGACTGAGGCCATGACTTGCTTTCATCTCACGCCAGTTTGAGAGCATCTCTGAAAATGCTTTCTGAAACCAGCTACTGATCAAAGACTTTCCTTCCTTCCTTCCTGATGAGATGTTTTTAATTAGGTCCCCTTCAGACTGCATCACTGTGGGCTACATATAACTACTACCCTTGCCTTCATCTTCACCACAGTAGTACGTGGCCTCATCCTCGGCCTGGACGTTGGCGATGTTTAAATAGTGCTCGTCTCTGGGCTTGGAACCGGAGATCCGATCTGGGATCCCGCAGGCTCTGTTGCTATCTGTGTACAGATGCCTGCCCCTCCCTCTGCTGGTTCCACTCGACAGCATAGTTCAGGCTGCAAGTGAGTCTCGCTGAGTTCCCCAGAGCCACAAACTGGGACGGAGGCTGAGTCAGAGTCGCGTAGCAGTGGGCCCCTGGGAACAAAGACAGAAGCCAACAGACAGCAAGGGCACCTGGTGTGTCCACATTCTACGTTCAATCTGGTGCATCAAGGAGAATGAACGTGGATTTATCTCCTTTAAAAAATCATTAGAAGGAGGATCCTGAAATCTGCTTCAAAGCTGTCTATTAACACGTCATCCTCTCACCTGAGCAGCAAGTCAGAAGCAGAAGGAGAAGCGTCACCCAAGACATGATGGGGAATTTGAACAGTTGGCGTCCTGGAACAGTTTCGCAGTTTTCTTCTTTGCTAAAGTGAATAATGAACCCATAGATGCCTGTATGATTCTGGTAGGGATCAGGTTACCCCCTTCCCTCAAAATATAACCACAACAACAGTATTTATATACCGCTTTTCAACAAAAAGTTCACAAAGCGGTTTACAGAGAAAATCAAATATCTAATGGCTCCCTGTCCCAAAAGGGCTCACAATCTAAAAAGATGCAACACCAGCAGACAGCCACTAGAAAAGTCACCTCTAGGGTGAGGTGGGCCAGTTACTCTCCCCCTGCTAAATAAAAGAGGAGCACCCACTTGAAAAAGTGCCTCTCAACCAGTTAGCAGGGGTTGAAAATATAACAATCAACTCCCATTTCTGTCATGCTTTTGTTGAAGGCAGAATCTCATGCCCATCCCGCTTTCCTCATGCTGTCCCTGTGCCAGTGAGGAAGCAATTGCAGACTGATCAGACCAGGGATTTGCTGCAGATAAGATCTGCCACATTGCTGGGTCCTAAAGAGAGCATCCTGTCCACAGGTGCAGCTACAGAGGCCCCAAGGGAGTTTTTTTGAATGGTTGACTGAGATCATGACTTGCTTTCCTCTCCAGCTGCTGAGGGCATCTCTGAAAAGACTTTCTGAAACCGTCTGCAGAACAAACACTTTCTCTCCTTCCTTTTTTGGTGTAGAAGCTTTTGCATTAGCTGCCCTGCAGACTGCATCACTGTGGGTACACACCTTCCCCTTCACCACAGTAGTATGTGGCCTCATCCTCGGCCTGGACGTTGGCGATGTTTAAAAAGCGCTCGCCTCCAGACTTGGAACCGGAGAACCGATCTGGGATCCCGCTGGCTCTGCTGGTTTCTTTGTACAGCAGGAGCCGCGGTGCCTGCCCCTCCCTCTGCTGGCACCACTCGACAGCATAGTTCTGATGCTCGCTGCTCAGGCTGCAAGTGAGTCTCGCTGAGCTCCCCAGACCCACAGACTGGGATGGAGGCTGAGTCAGAGTCACGTAGCAGTGGGCCCCTGGGAACAAAGACAGAAGCCAACGTACAGCAAGGGCGCCTGGTGTGTCCGCATTCCACGTTCAATCTGGTGCATCAAGGAGATTGAACGTGGATTTATCGCTTTTAAAAATTCATTAGAATGAGGATCCTGAAATCTGCTTCAAAGCTATCTATTAACACGTCATCCTCTCACCTGAGCAGCAAGTCAGAAGCAGGAGGAGAAGCATCACCCAAGGCATGATGGGAAATTTGTCCTGGAACAGTGTCACAGTGGACAGCACCCTCTCTCTCTGTCTTAAGAGCCTCCAGGACGTGTGGTCCACCCTGTTGTGCAAATACTCTGCTTCCTCATTGTCTTCAAGAGCTATTGGACGAACCTCCCCTTTCCATTCCAGAAATGCTACGCGTACATCACTAAATAGTCTGGATTTCTTGCCCTGCCCCATTAAGTAGGAGATCTTTCTCCTTGAGATAATTTAATGATTCCAAGCATTGTGGTGAACCTGGTCTATGGTCTCCCCCTGCAGACCCAAGGCAGATATAGTGACATCATGTCGTCATCTCCCTTGTAGCCAGTTCCTCTGCATCATGTCCTCCCTTTCTCTTTTGGTCCTTTCCCAGGGTGCAGCAGGCTCTCTGGAATCTCCTGATAATCCAATCCATGAATCTAAATCTGTGTGTCCCTGTCAGTCTAGCAATACCCATCCCCCCAAAGACTCTCTTAAAGTGCATTCCATGTTTTAGGGCAATGCGCATCAACAAAACAACACTACATCTCTGCAGGTACTATCTGGGAAGCATCCTTGTAATCTGCAATCACTCGAACCACTTTGGGGTTCATTGACATACTCTGCATTCTTTGTATTGGGGGGGTGTCCTTCTCTGAACTTGGAGGGGGGAATGGGGCCAGATGGTCTGACTCTAATATTCAATAAATCCTGCCCTTTTCCATCATGGTTTTTCAGGCCAAAAAAGTGCGCTTGTGCAGTCATCAAAGCATTGACCAGAGCAAGACCTGACTGGGTGGAGAAGGTTTGCTCTATCATGTGCCCCTCTGGCTAGGCCCTTTCTTCAAATCTATCACTGGAGAGGATAGACACAGTTAAAATTAAGTGCTTTGAGGATTCTCAGTTCCTCAAATGCGGTGAAGGGGACAGAAGGTTTTTGTCTCAGTTCCCCATTAGACTGTACCACTGTGGGACATGCTGCCTGTGGTGTACCAGTGAAAACAGTAGTAATCAGCCTCATCTTCAGCCTGGAGGTTGGTGATGGTCAAATAGCCAGTGGTCCCAGAGGCAGAGGCTGTGTACCGATCGGGGATTCCCGCTCCTTTGCTGCAACCATTGCAGTGCACAAAGCGAGGAACCTGTCCAGGTCTCTGCTGCAGCCAGCGGAAATGGCCATCCCAACCACCATCGCTGCTTCTTGTGCAGGGGAGTTTCACTGTTTGTCCCAGAGACGCGGACTCAGAGGCCTGTTGCATCAACGTTAGCTGTGAGTTGACACCTTTGCAAAAGACAAAGTCAAAGTTTTTTATTGTATGCTCTCAATTTCCACCAAATCCCCATCTCTCTAGAATGCATACAGAACATGCGTCACTCTGTTGTCAGCACATAGAACAATGAGAGTCCTCCAGCCCTTACCTGAGCAGCAACTGAGAAGTGTGAGGAGAAGGAGGACCCAGGCCATGGTGGAAGGCAAAAGGAACAAGTTCTGGAGGAAAAGGTGTCTCTCTAGCTAGGATGCTCTCCTCCCAGTTTAAACCCAAAGGTGGTGAAGAACTGCCAGACATGCAAATTGGTTCCCACCTATTGGCTGAACAATATCCTGCTTCTACCAGATCTCCTGATGCCTAAAGCAGCATGCCATTTGATGCCACCTTACCCCAAGATGTGCCAGCCTCTGTTCCTCTCAGTCTCCAACTGAGACTGAGACATTTTTGCCTCCTTTTCCCATCCAGGGAGTGGAGGAGAAAGAGGAACACTGGCAGAGGCGGTCCTGGTGGGGGAGGGGGACTCAGGGGGCAAAAGCCCCGGAACATCATGCCTTTGGTGCCTATGGGGGCGGCACCACCTCCACCCACCACACCACTGCTGCCACCCTTGTCTGTCCTCCTGAGCCCTTCCGAGCCCTGGGGAGGTCCTGCGCTGCATCCACCGGTGCTCCTAAAGCCTTCTGAGGACTCTGGAGGGCTGTTAAACAGTAATTGCGGTTTTCAGGAAACCAGAAATACTGTTAACAGCCCTCCAGAGGCCTAAGAAGTCTTTAAGAGTGCCAGTGGATGTCGCGCAAGGCTCTTCTTCAGTTGGCAACCTTCAGTCTTGAAAGACTATGGTATTGTGCTCTGAAAGGTGGTTCTGGAACAGCGTCTGGTGTGGCTGAAAAGGCCGATTCGGGAGTGACAATCCCTTCCACACTGGGAGCAAGTGCAGTCTGTCCCTGGTCTGTCTCCCTGGCTGTGGGCCTTCCTTCTTTGCCTCTTTGCCTCAGACTGTTGGCCAAGTGTCTCTTCAAACTGGGAAAGGCCATGCTGCACAGCCTGCCTCCAAGCGGGCCGCTCAGAGGCCAGGGTTTCCCACCTGTTGAGGTCCACTCCTAAGGCCTTCAGATCCCTCTTGCAGATGTCCTTGTATTCTTCCAGGGGGGGGGGTGTATATTGTGATCCCATGCCCCTGGTCAGCACAGGGTCCAGGTTCACAGCTGAACAGTGGAAGCATCAGGTAGGCAGTATCTATTTGACAGACACTCCCACCAAGCTTTCAGTTGACCCCATGAACAGGTTGGCTTATTTTGATTTTCACATCCCATCTGAGATGACTCTGGAAAAATGTGTTCCCCTCGAAACCTTCCCTTCTGACCTCTATGCGTATGAGCAGATGCGAGAGCTCGTGGGTTTAATGCCTACATAAGCCCATCATGCACTGGGGAGAAGCGGGACCATTCTTGCAGTGGGGAGCTGTGGCCCACTGATAGTGTGACTGGGGGAACCTGTTTTCAATGCAACATCTGCAGAAAGGGCAGGAAGAACCTACTGAAGGTCTGTAGAGTTGCTGTACCTTGGTGGAGATGATCCTGAATTAGAGCAACAAATGATCTGAGCCAGTCTAAGTTTCCCCTGTTCAGAACACAGTCTAGCGGATCCCTGTGGGTCAGCATGGGGTGGACCTGCCCGGCAGGACAAGGTGGATCGACACGGCCTATCATGTCAACTTATCCATATTATTTTTATATCCTGTGTTTCTTCCATCGTGAAATCAAACGGATTGACACAAGTTTCCGAGGCAAGATCCACTTCAGCAAGTGATTCTAGCCAGGACCTCCAAGAGGAGTTCTATCAGGAGGTACAGAGTTTCTTTGGGGCCCCTTCCCAAAGAGGGAGGGGGTGAAACAGACTGGGGGGGCAATGGGGGGGACAACACTTCTGCAGCAGCTGCAGCCCTGCAGCTGTGTCCCTGAGCTCCCACCCACTCCTTCACAGCAAGCAGATCCACAAGCCAAAGAGCTCCTGGAGCAGGCCAGCTTCCTCCCAGATGTTAAGGAATGCATGCATTCCTGGGCCTGGTATATGTGACTTCTGGCAGTTCTTGCCCCCATGTGCCATGTGCATCCCGTGCGGACACTGAGTCTGGGTGAGATTGGAAAATGTAAGATCCCAGGACCTTTCTGGGCCCCCTCCTTTGGCTCCTGGGCCCCCTTTCTGAGCCTGGGTCCCGGTACAATTTACCCCCTCTTCTAAGCCTTGACTCCAGCACATCCCCTGAGATCCCAACATTTCCGTCCAGCAATATGAGTCTATGAGTCAAGCAATTGAGGCCCTTTCAAGAGCCTTCAGGTTCCAACCCTGGGGAGGAAGAGTGAAGGTTTTTGTCTCAGTTCCTCATTAGTTTGTATCACTGTGGAACATGCTACCAGTGCCGTACCACTCAGCACAGTAATAATCGGCCTCGTCTTCAGGTTGGGCGTTGGTGATGGTTAAATAGCCACTGGTCCCAGAGGCAGAGGCAGTGAATCGATCTGGGATCCCTTCTCCTCTGTTGCAACCATTACAGTGCACAAAGCGGGGGGCCTGTCCAGCTCTCTGTTGATACCAGGGAAAGTAGGAGTTCCAGCTCCCACTGCTGCTTCTCGTGCAAGAGAGTTTCACCGTCTGTCCCAGAGACACGGACTGGGAGGGAGGTTGAGTCACCTGCTGTGAACGTATACCTTTGCAAAAGAAAAAGATAGAGCCATGTCTTACCACCAAAGACCCATTTTTCTGTGACAGGCAAGGAACACGCATTGCTTGGTTGCCAGCACTTGAGCCAATGTCAACAGAGTCCTCCCTGTCCTTACCTGAGCAGAAGCTGAGAAGTGAGAGGAGAAACAGGGCCCAGGACATGGTGAAAGGCAAAAGGAGGATGAAATCCACAGGAAGATTGGATCTGTCCCTACAACCTTCTAGCCTCCTTTTTAAGTCCCCCAGGTACTTAAGAACAAGCAGTCATGCAAATATAAACAAACCTACTTTGCTGGAAGTGGCACTCATCCATAAAGGACGTTACCAATGATCAGACATCCAATTTGCATAATTAAAGGGGGGTCATTTTCCCTACTACATCATCTCACCATCACTCACAGCTCAGTTCTATCCATAACTAATGAGAAATCATCCCCTCGATTTGAATGAGACTTACCTCCAGGTGACTTTACTGGACTTTTAAAACATGTTATTTAGTGTGTGCCTGACTCCCACACGGTAAGGGACGTTCCACGGATCCCCACGTGTCCTCACTCTGCAAGTGCTACTGTGAAAGTCTGTATTTTAAAGTATTGATTGTTAGCCACCTTGGCTGCCCTTCAGGGGAAAAAGGCGGAGTATAAAACTAATAAATAAAAATGAATAAAGAAGTGATTTTGATAGAGACCCCTGAGGTTCAGCATTGTTGTAAAAGGGGGTTTATGCCTAGGGAGACCCTCTGGATAGCTTGTTCTCCCGGGCTGGTGGCAGCAGATTCCATCAACCAAGGCTTTTCCCCAGTAAGCTCCATGTCGAAAGAGGGGGCAGAAGAGGGCAGTGAGCACGCTAACCACTAGGTGCTGCTGCCCTGGATCAGCGAGTGGTTGCTGGCAGCCCCTCTCCTGACCCTTCCAGCATCATATCATGCTACCTTAAAGCAAAATGTGCTTTCAGAAATGACCTGGAGAGTAATGGCAGTTATCGGATTTTAAGCAAGGATGGGGAAAGTGCCTTCAGCACATGCTTCACGGCACATGCGTTCAGGGATGTGCATGTGGGTTCAAGCCACGCCATAGTCTAATTGATACCCGATTCCTGTCCACAGCTGCTGTCTCTGGTGGCAGGAGTGACGCTCTCAAAAGTGGCACCCTCAAAAGATTGAAAAGATCATGCTCTACCCACTCAAAGAGGGAGGCAATCAGCAGAACACATTTACTTGGGGGGGTGTTAATGAGATGGGGGGGTCTAGGGAGCACACTTACAGAGGGCTGGCTGGTCTTTGTGCTGGAAGGACTTGTTTGCAAAGAATATTGACCTGAAGCCCGTCAATCACAGTGGCTTGGACATTCAAGCACTCCTTGTGATATCTGAATTCCACCAAAGTGGAGCACCATCTCCCCCTCCAGGACAAAGGCAGGGACCACTTTGGGGTTTGCCTGCTTATGGAGCACTGAAAAGGCCATTACTGTTGATAACGAAAGAACCACTGACACTTCTGGTGCAGGTGCAAATAATATTTTTGTTTGGATTTGTGGTGCGTGTCCTGGTTGTTCAGTCATTCGGTCATGTCCATCTCTGTGTGAACCCATGGACCACAGCACGCCAGCCCCCCCCTCCCCCCATCTACCACTAACTTCCAGAGCTGGTCCAAATTCATGTTCATTGCCTCCATGACACTATCTAAGCATCCCATCCTCTGCTGTCCCCCTTCTCTTTCGGCCTTCAATTTTTCCCAGCATCAGGGTCTTTTTCTAAGGAGTACTCCCTTCTCATGAGATGACCAAAGTATTTCAGCTTCAGCATTTGTCCTTCCAATGAACAGTCCGGGTTGATGCGTACAGGGTTGTGGTATGTACAGGGATCCAAAACAGCTGAGGACTGTGAACATGGGAAGATCACAAGGTCTAAATTGCTTTGCAGCAACTGTTACCCTGCATATGCCTGATCTCATCTGATCTCGGATGCTTAGCAGGGTCAGGCCTGGTTAGTACTTGGATGGGAGACCGCCTGGGAATACCGGGTGCTGTAGGCTTATACCATAGTCTTTCCAGACTGAAGGTTGCCAGCCATCTCTCTATACTGAACACTATCTCCCAATCTTGTCTGATCTTGGAAGCTAAGCAGGGTCAGGCCTGGTTAGTACTTGGATGGGAGACCGCCTGGGAATACCAGGTGCTGTAGGCTTATACCATAGTCTTTCGAGACTGAAGGTTGCCAACCAAATTGCTTCTTATGCATCTGCCTTCCCTGGACCTTGATGATGACCTGGACCCTATGAATGAGCTACAAATGGGGGAATGGGACGAACTCTTGCTATTGCTTTGGAATCTGAGGCAAGCCCACAAGTTCTAGAAAGAGGCTTCCCCTTCCCATATCCCCCCAGCACTGTTTGGAATGTCGCCTATCAAAATGAAAGCAGAAACCAAGCAAGGCTGTTACAGCACCTGGAGGCAAAGCCCTTCATTCCAGCAGATGCTTCCACAGACTGCAGGCCCCTTCCTCAGGCACATGGAGTCAAGGCAGGGGACATCCATGGAGGCAGAAGTGCGGGGATGCTTGACTGGAGCTCACAGGAGCTTGATGGGAGCCTGTGTCCACAGATATGATCGCTGGTGACACATTGAGAGTTTGACTTGGGCTGTGCATTTCATGCGCCCTGCCCCTCATTCTGCCCTGAGAGATGTTCTGAAAGTGCTTTATGAAACAAGAGCGAGTGCCGAGAGAGCAAGGACTCTCCTTCCTTCCATCAAGAGATGATTCTGTCTCTGTCTTTTGGCTGCACCCCAGTGGGTGACGCAAAGCCACTGTCATTGCTAATATAAGGAGGTACGTGGGGCGACGGCAAGAAATAGGGCCTTCTCAGTAGTGGCACCAACGTTATGGAACTCCCTTCCCCTTGACTTGAGAATGGCTCCCTCTCTTGAGACTTTTCGGCGAGGCCTGAAGACCCTTCTGTTTAAACAAGCCTTCTGAGTTCATGGCCTTTTTAACATCTTTTCTATATCTTTTAGTATTTTTACAGGCCTGATTCCTCTATTATTTGCTGTGTTTTGCTCTTTTTAGCTGACTTTTATCTGGCTACTGTTTTTATGGTATCTGTTAATGTGTTTTAATATGTTTTTATTTGCTGTTAAATTATGTTTTTAATCTGTTTTTAATATGTTGTGCTTCTGGGAGTCACCTTGGTGTCTTTACTTTTTGGGCCATTCTGACAGTGCCACCAACTCCTTGACTGGCAACAGTGTAACCCAGTGTTTCTCAAACTGTGGATTGGGACCCACTAGGTGGGTTGCGAGCCAATTTCAGGCGGGTCCCCATATTTTATTTTTAATATATTAGACTCGATGCTACCATGGTATGTGGGAAAATGTGACAGACCTGTACTTTTAACAAGCTACTATGTATATTATTTTTTAACAATGATAGTAAATGGGACTTACTCCTGGGTAAGTGTGGGTAGGATTGCAGCCTAGGATTGTTACAAATTTTCCTGCTTGATTATGTCACTTCCCGCCAGGACGTCACTTCCGATGGGTCCTGACAGGTTCTCATTATAAGAAGTGGGTCCTTGTGCTAAATGTGTAAGAACCACTGGTGTAACCTTTATTGTGTGCATTATAATGACTTTATGACTTTTTTTTTGGGGGGGGGGGCTAAAAACTCAAAAACAGTACAGCAATATTTGTGAAAATAAAAGAAATCATGATAAAGATAACCCGTCTTTTCTTTCTGCACTGTTTTTTTTTTTTTTTTTGTCTGAGTTCCTCTTAGGACTGCACCCTGTGGAACCCACTGCCACTGCTATACGAAGCAGCAAAGAAATGGTCTCATCTTCAGCCTGGATGTTGATGATATTCAAATAACCATTTTTTGAGGGGGGGGGAGGAGGAATAATTAGAGCCAGAAAAACAACTGGGCACCCTGGAGCCTTGATGCTTGTTGGACTTTGGTATCATATTGAAGGAGGTACTGTGGGCTGCACCCCCACTGCTCTTAAGCTATTTCTGCCCAACGTTGCATACACGCAACAACGACCAAATGTATACATGGACTTGTGGGCCAGGCAAAAGTGGGTTAAAGCCACAGAAGTGAGAAGGAAGAACCCTGGCATGCTAACCTTGGCTGTTCAATGGCTGGATGAACCATCATGCCCTCCTAGCTGGGGAAAGAAGCACTATTGAAATAGAGAATTCCTTAAGTTCAACCAGGTGAGAGCACCTGTCCCCTCTGCGGGTGATGGATCCCTTCAGTCCCGGCAGGTGAGAGCACCTGCCCCCTCTGCAGGCAGAGGTCACACGGGAACCCGAAGTGTGCAGTGCTTGTGGCACCTCCGCCTCTCCGTATCTCTTTGGCGCAGCTTGGTTGTCCTCGCCTCCCTCTACTGGCCACCGATGTAAGGACACCGCGTATAAGTAGCAGCCGGACGCGCCGCTCTCCTGCCGCTGCGTGTGGCTCAGCGGGTAGAACAAGCCGCAATGGTTTCGGGGGGAATCATTGCGGCGGTTCGAGTCCCGTCCCCGCGCACTCCGAAGCGGATCATAAGCGTGAGGCGTCCACGCCTATGATCCGCCAGGCGCTGCGCGCTTTCCGTCCCCCAGGAGGGGCAGTTGGCTGGTCCCTGTCTCGCCTGGACGCGGGCGAGAATGAAGGCATGACCCCCGGGAGGCTTCCCTCCCGGGTTAATTTTTTCTTCTTGGGGGGTGGTGGAAGGGGAGGCAGACCCTCCTCCTGGGATACTCAGGCTGCTGCTGTGGGGGGGGGGCACTCTTGGGCATGTGCAAGGGCAGGGCGCCCCACCTGCCTGGGGAGAGGATGCAGCCCCTGCCTGGGGAGAAGATGCACCCCCTCCTGGGGAGAAGATGCACACCCTTGCCTGGGGAGAAGTTACACCCCTTCCTGGGGAGAAGATGCACCCCCCTGCCTGGGGAGAAGTTACACCCCCTCCTGGGGAGAAGATGCACACCCTTGCCTGGGGAGAAGATGCACACCCCTGCCTGGGGAGAAGTTACACCCCCTCCTGGGGAGAAGATGCACCCCCCTGCCTGGGGAGAAGATGCACCCCCCTGCCTGGGGAGAAGTTACACCCCCTGGGGAGAAGTTACACCCCCTCCTGGGGAGAAGATGCACCCCCTGCCTGGGGAGAAGGTGCAGTCCCTCTGCCTGGGGAGAAGTTACACCCCCTCCTGGGGAGAAGATGCACACCCTTGCCTGGGGAGAAGATGCACACCCCTGCCTGGGGAGAAGTTACACCCCCTCCTGGGGAGAAGATGCACCCCCCTGCCTGGGGAGAAGATGCACCCCCCTGCCTGGGGAGAAGTTACACCCCCTGGGGAGAAGTTACACCCCCTCCTGGGGAGAAGATGCACCCCCTGCCTGGGGAGAAGGTGCAGTCCCTCTGCCTGGGGAGAAGTTACACCTCCTCCTGGGGAGAAGGTGAACCCCCCCCCCCGCCTGGGGAGAAGATGCACCCCACCACCACCTGGGGTGCCCCTGCCCAGGACACAGTCTATCTAGTGCAGGAATTTTCAGCCATGTGCCATGGATGATGGCCGGATCCCAAAGGATCTCCTCTATGGTGAACTTGTGCAAGGAAAGCACCCTACAGGAAGACCACAGCTGTGATACAAGGACATCTGCTAGAGGGATCTGAAGGCCTTAGGAGTGGACCTCAACAGGCCTTGCTGAGGGAGAATCAGCATGGCTTCTGTAAGGGTAAGTCTTGCCTCACGAACCTTATAGAATTCTTTGAAAAGGTCAACAGGCATGTGGATGCGGGAGAACCCGTGGACATTATATATCTGGACTTTCAGAAGGCGTTTGACACGGTCCCTCACCAAAGGCTACTGAAAAAACTCCACAGTCAGGGAATTAGAGGACAGGTCCTCTCCTGGATTGAGAACTGGTTGGAGGCCAGGAAGCAGAGAGTGGGTGTCAATGGGCAATTTTCACAATGGAGAGAGGTGAAAAGCGGTGTGCCCCAAGGATCTGTCCTGGGACCGGTGCTTTTCAACCTCTTCATAAATGACCTGGAGACAGGGTTGAGCAGTGAAGTGGCTAAGTTTGCAGACGACACCAAACTTTTCCGAGTGGTGAAGACCAGAAGTGATTGTGAGGAGCTCCAGAAGGATCTCTCCAGACTGGCAGAATGGGCAGCAAAATGGCAGATGCGCTTCAATGTCAGTAAGTGTAAAGTCATGCACATTGGGGCAAAAAATCAAAACTTTAGATATAGGCTGATGGGTTCTGAGCTATCTGTGACAGATCGGGAGAGAGATCTTGGGGTGGTGGTGGACAGGTCGATGAAAGTGTCGACCCAATGTGCGGCGGCAGTGAAGAAGGCCAGTTCTATGCTTGGGATCATTAGGAAGGGTATTGAGAACAAAACGGCTAATATTATAATGCCGTTGTACAAATCTATGGTAAGGCCACACCTGGAGTATTGTGTCCAGTTCTGGTTGCCGCATCTCAAAAAAGACATAGTGGAAATGGAGAAGGTGCAAAAGAGAGCGACTAAGATGATTACAGGACTGGGGCACCTTCCTTATGAGGAAAGGCTACGGCGTTTGGGCCTCTTCAGCCTAGGAGATGCTCTTTACACTCTCACATAACACCAGAACCAGGGGACATCCACTAAAATTGAGTGTTGGGAGAGTTAGAACAGACAAAAGAAAATATTTCTTTACTCAGCGTGTGGTTGGTCTGTGGAACTCCTTGTCGCAGGATGTGGTGATGGCGTCTAGCCTGGATGCCTTTAAAAGGGGATTGGACAAGTTTCTGGAGGAAAAATCCATTATGGGGTACAAACCATGATGTGTATGCGCAACCTCCTGATTTTAGGAATGGGTTATGTCAGAATGCCAGATGCAAGGGAGGGCACCAGGATGCAGGTCTCTTGTTAACTGGTGTGCTCCCTGGGGCATTTGGTGGGCCGCTGTGAGAGACAGGAAGCTGGACTAGATGGGCCTATGGCCTGATCCAGTGGGGCTGTTCTTATGTTCTTATGTTCTTATCCCCTCTCCCCTGTTGCTACAACCATTGCAGTGCACATAGCGAGGGGCCTGACCATCTCTCTGTTGATACCAGGGAAAATCACTGTTCCAACTCCCATCACTGCTTCTTGTGCAGGGGAATTTCACGGTTTGGCCCAGAGACACCGACTGGGAGGCAGGTTGGGTCAGCGTTGCCTGTGAATGGACACCTTTGCAAAAGAAAAAGACAGAGCCATGTCATCAACACATTTCCTCAGCTCCCCAAGCCCACATCATCCCTACTTTCCTATGGTACACAAGGGACACATGTTCCTTTGTCCTTTTCGGCCAGTATAAACGTAGTCCTCCCTTCCCTTACCTGAGCAGTAACTGAGAAGTGTGATGAGAAACAAGGACCAGGCCATGGTGGAGGACAAAAGGTGGTGGAGTTCCAGAGGAATGTTGATTCTCTACCTGCAACCTCCCAGCATCCTTTTTAAAAAAAAAACCTAGGTACTGAAGAACAGGCAAACATGCAAATGTGGACATGCCCACTTACTTTGCTGGAAAAGGTACCCTCCAAATAGGACATGTGACCTTCTAGCCAGACCAATGACTAGATACCCAATTTACATTAAGGAATTAAAAGGGGGGTTTCCATACTATGTTTTACTATCACTCACACCTCAGTTCTGTCCATGCGTACTCAGACAAGGGAGGCGAACATGGTTTCAGCACATGTTTGCAAGGCGTGCGTTTCGAGGGAAGTGGATGTGGGTTCTTCTAATTGACGTGATCCCTGTGCATAGCTGCTGCCTCTGTGGGTGACATCCTCCAAAGTGGTCCCCTTGAAAGAATGACAAATAATGTTCTAGCTAATCAAAGAGAGAGATGCGCAAGCAACAGTGCGCATGTGGTGGGGAGAGGTGATGAGATGGGGAGCACATAAACCACACTAGGCTTGCTTCAGGGACACACTTGGAGGGAGCCAGCCAGGAAGGGGCAGCATGTCTGTGAAGAATGCTTTGTATAGTTGAACTTTGTATAGTTGAACTTACAGCAACTGTTACCCTGCACATGCCCGATCTCGTCTGATCTCGGAAGCTAAGCAAGGTCAGGCCTGGTTAGTACTTGGATGGGAGACCACCTGGGAATACCAGGTGCTGTAGGCTTCTACCATAGTCTTTCGAGACTGAAGGTTGCCAACCATCTCCCTATACTGAACACTATCTCCCGAACTTGTCTGATCTCGGAAGCTAAGCAGGGTCAGGCCTGGTTAGTACTTGGATGGGAGACCGCCTGGGAATACCGGGTGCTGTAGGCTTCTACCAGAGTCTTTCAAGACTGAAGGTTGCCAACCATCTCCCTATACTGAACACTATCTCCCGATCTTGTCTGATCTCGGAAGCTAAGCAGGGTCAGGCCTGGTTAGTACTTGGATGGGAGACCGCTTGGGAATACCGGGTGCTGTAGGCTTATACCATAGTCTTTCGAGACTGAAGGTTGC
>NC_089834.1:10172462-10194962 GCF_035046505.1 Tiliqua scincoides
CAGAAAAGTGGTCAAATTGAGGAAGGATGTCATCTCTTCTCCCCTCATGGAACCCATGGACAGTCCATCACTAGACAATGATGGAGGAGGTGAAATGGGATGCAAGTTCAGCACCATGATGTCAATAAGGGCACCTGAAAAGTAAATACATACACAAAAGCACAGGGGCAATTATGCAACTGGAACGCACAAAAATACACAAAATAGCCACTGAAGTTTAGAGAGACCAGATGCGCGATCACTTCACTCACTGGAATGACATGCAGAGATATGTTTTCACTCCGACCAGTGGCATAGCAAGTGGGGGGTGGGATGGAGTGTTCCACCCCAGGTGCCAGGCTAGATGGGAGTGCCACAACTGTGCACACACTTCAGCCACTTCGTGAGTCAGAACTCAGTCATTGTGTTTGGTGTGACGGCTTCTCAATCTGGTTTCTTGATCGGGCTCTTGTTCAGCCTACAAAGGAGGAGGAAGGGGCACAGCAGCCAGATTTAGAATCGGCCTTGCCCCTTCCTCTAGATTGAGCCTCCTCTTCTGGGGCACTACGGAAGTGATGTCACAATGTCGCTTGATGTTAAAATGTCATCGTTCTGGGCACCACAGACCCTGGTCGTGCTGCTGACTCCAGCTCATGTTCAACCTGGCTGTAAACCTAATAGCTTCACCTCAACTTCAGCTTACACCAAACTTTTAGTTACACCAAACTGTAGGTGTTCCTTTGATATGTTCCTTGCAGGAACCTTGCAAGGTCAGTCCATCACTGGTGCAGCGGCCACCATGGTGGAGATGGAATGGGATTCAAGTATGGTCCCAGGATTTCAGTGACAACACCAGATAAGAGATGCCTGAAAAGGAAACACACACACAAAAGCACAGGGACAATTATGCAATTGGGACACAAAAATAAAGACACAAAATAGCCACTGAAGTTCAAAGAGATTAGAGGCTCAGTAACTCCTCTCAATGGAATGACATCCAGAGACAACACGGTTTCACTCCAACTGAGGTTCAGCCTGGCTGTAAACCTAAAAGCTTCTGGGGTGGCCGACATGTTTTCCTATGAAAGGGCCTTATCAGTCAGGGTTGAATGTGGGCAGTGCAACTTCAGCTCATTCACAGAGAATGAAGACGGTTTTGGTCTCACTTCCCCATCAGAAAGGACCACTGGGTTGCTCGCTCCCAGTCTACACCACACAGTAGTAATCAGCCTCGTCTTCCTCCAGGGCCCCTGTGATGGTCAAGGACATTGTGTTGCCTGTCCTGGACCCAGAGAAACGGCCCGGGATGCCTGAGGGCCTGGAACCGGTGTTGTACAACATCAGCCGTGGGACATTCTCCTCCTGCTGCTGGAGCCACAAAGGATAGTTATTATCCGCGAGGGCACCGCAACTGAACCTGCAGGACAGGGAGATGGCCCCCCCTGGAGACACAGATTCGTGGCTTTTCAATTTCTGCAGCTCTAGGAAACTGGGGCCTGAAAGAGAACAGGACAGGGAATCACCGATCAATCTGTTTCACTGGGTGGCAATGCTTATAATTTGTGCATCTGGGAATGTGAGCCTTGCACTTATGCTGGTTCTATTCCAATTCATGTTTGTGCCTTCCACGACATGAACGTCTCTTACCAATGGAGGCGAGAAATGTATAGAGAAGCAGGAGCCGGACCATTGTGGGGAAAGTAGATAACTTCCCAAAAGCAGAAGGATCTCTGCTGGCTTCCTTCCAGTCTCTCTTAAACCTTCTAGGTCAAGAGAGCAGCCCCCTTCATGCAAATGTGCTGCTCCTTAACTCCTGTCCCCGTGTGAAGGAGGGCTGTGGAGCAACCCAAGGGAAAGGCAACCCTTCACAACAGCCAAGGGTTCCTATCGTTTAGATGAAAATGGTGAGAAGACAATAGGGACACCTACTGGTGACATTGACCGGAAGTGCCTTCTACTCCTCATCAACCACAAAGAGGGGGGTTTGGGAAACCTCATCGGGAGAGGATACATGGAGGGGGGTTTCCTGCACACTGCTTTTGAGCTGAAAGATCACCCCTTTATTTGTGCGGCCCCTTTAAATCAAACCAAAAGTCCTGCACTTCTGCAGCTGAAGACACCAATTGAGTGACTGATTTTATTTATACAGGATTTTTTTGTCTTGTAATTGTGCAGAGATGGCAGCCAGGAGGATGTATACCGTGGTGTTTTTTTCTGGGTCACACCACTGCAGCCTGCCTGTGAACCATTCCAAGTTCATCTGAACTTCCTTTCCACTAGTAAGCCAATAAGAAGAAAGGAGAAAGGATGGAGGCCAAGACTGGGAACCGAGTCTGGATCCATTGCCTGAGAGCATCCTAATCTTCTCCTATCTACCCTCCAAAAGCCTGAGAAAGCTCAAGCAGTTCAATCTGCCTTCCCTGGATCTGATCTCCGCAGAGAGGGAGACCCAGAGTCATGGGTTTGTTACACAGTCCTTTCCAGCTGCAATATCTTCAATATTAGGAATAACAGGATGAGGCTCCTTTCCCAGCACAATGATGGACCAAAGGTGGATGTTTTTGTCCCTTCTGCAGCTATAGTTGTGAGCCATAAATGCTGGTGGTTTTGTGATTTTTTTTCAATTCCAGCGTGATGTCGGCCATGCAAAATTTTACTTCCACGTAGTTTACCCTACCCCTTCAGCAGAGATATATATCTCCACACGTTTATTTTTTTCCTTCCTCCCCCCCTCCCCACCACCACCAGCAAGAAGTGGAGAATCCAACTTCAATCCCACCGGGTATAGTTGACTGGCAATTCGTGTTAGCTGCTTGGTTTAAAGTCTAAATCCAAAGCTGTTGCCCGCTCTGAAGAAGTCAGTGTTGTCATCCTTTTGAGATGAAACTGAAGATTGGATTTGAATAATAATACAGGTATTTCTATACCGCCTTTCTAGGTCCTCAGATTTCTCCTCGGACTTTATTCAAGGCGGTTTACATGGGCAGGCAATTTAAATCACCCCCAGGGATTTTTGCAATTAGAAAGGTTCTATCTTTCAAGAAACCACAACAATCAGATGTTTCGTTCTTGATCTGGCCGCACATTCTGGCCTCCATCCTCCCACGCTCAGAGCAGATGGAATAGCTCGGCTCAGCTTGTCAGCTGCTCCAAGGTTGCACGGTGCCGGTGGCTTCGAACTGGCGACCTTCGGATGTTATCTTCAGGCAAATGGAGGCTCAACCCTCTAGACCAGACCTCCTGCCCAGAGTGACATCTGTGATGCCTCCAACCTTTGTCCTGCCCGCTGCACCCACCTTCGCTCCTTCTAAGAACAGAAACTAATAAGGGCAATTCCATTTCATAGAATCATTGAGTTGCAAGGGACCTGCCAGACCGTTGTCTATGGGGTTGAGCCCAACTCATTGTCTATGCAGGCTGCCCAAAGCTACAGTATCCTCAGTAGGTGGCAATCCAGCCTCTCGTTCAAGACATCCAGCACTTTCAGTTGTTGCACAGAAAGCACAGAGACCGTTTTTGTTGCACTTCCCCATCTGAGTGCATCACTGTGCACGAGTTCCCTGTCCACACACTACAGTAATAATCGGCTTCGTCGTCCGCCAGGACCCCTGTGATGGTCAGGGAGATTGTGTTGCCTGACCTGGACCCGGAGAAACGAGCTGGAACATAAGAGGGTCTGCGGCTGGTGATATCCATCACCATCAGTGGACCAGACCCCTCCTTCTGCTGAGTCCACCAAGGGTAGTGGCTATCAACAATGTTTCCACTACTGAGCAGGCAGGACATAGTGACCGTTCCCCCCACGGACACAGATTCAGTGTTCTTCAAGGACTGCAGCTGCTGGAAGCTGGGACCTGGACAGGACAGGGAAACACTGATGAAATGTTCCACTGTGTGGAAGCTCTCAAATTGGCACATTTGAAATGAGGATATGACACTCAGGCTGGTTTTATTCCAAGCAGTGTTCATCCCTCCCACAACGTGAGCTTTTCTTACCAATGGATGCGAGCGCAGTGCAGAGAAGCAGGAGCCGAACCATTGTGGATGAAGCAGCTAACTTTCCCAAAGCAAAAGGATCTTGGCTGGGCTTCCTCCCAGGCTCTCTTAAACCTCAAAGGGTCAACAGAGCAGCCCCTTCATGCAAATGGTCTGCTCCTTAACTTCTGTCCCTGCGTGAAGGAGGACTAGAGCAACCCAAGGGAAAAGAACTGCTTTTGCACCCACACACCTCTGAGCAAAACATCTTAAGGACTGTTGGTCAAACACATAGTCCTCTGAGCACAGAGTCTTAAGGACCACCATGGCCTATATTCGTTAAAAAATCCCCTGGACCCAGCATCAGAAACAGCACACAGTGCATAACCTATATTCTTTTTTAGATCCAGAGGCCAGTCCAGGAATACATGGTGACTTAATGCAGACATGTGTGCATCTGAACATGTGCAGAATGCCTTTCCATGCCTATTAAGTAACCACATCTAGCTGAAGACACGTCAAGAATCAGGAATAAAGCTTAGCAGGGCAGAAGGCAGGTGAACTCTGCAACTCTGCTTTTGGACATTCAGCATCTTCAGGGAGGCAGAAATGAGCCCCACCACTTAATAATAATGAGGTTTGCATCCCAGAGATGATTGTGCCTGCAGTGAAGGCTGTTGCTGAACCATGAGACGGAGGCCATCACAACTTCTCCCTCCCATAAGAACATAAGAACAGCCCCACTGGATCAGGCCATAGGCCCATCTAGTCCAGCTTCCTGTATCTCACAGCGGCCCACCAAATGCCCCAGGGAGCACACCAGATAACAAGAGACCTGCAAGGCTTCCTGGGAATTGTAGTTAAGAACATAAGAACAGCCCCACTGGATCAGGCCATAGGCCCATCTAGTCCAGCTTCCTGTATCTCACAGCGGCCCACCAAATGCCCCAGGGAGCACACCAGATAACAAGAGACCTGCAAGGCTTCCTGGGAATTGTAGTTAAGAACATAAGAACAGCCCCACTGGATCAGGCCATAGGCCCATCTAGTCCAGCTTCCTGTATCTCACAGCGGCCCACCAAATGCCCCAGGGAGCACACCAAATAACAAGAGACCTCATCCTGGTGCCCTCCCTTGCATCTGACATTCGGACATAACCCATTTCTAAAATCAGGAGGTTGTACATGCACATCGTGGCTTGTAACCCGTAATGGATTTTTCCTCCAGAAACTTGTCCAATCCCCTTTTAAAGGCGTCCAGGCCAGTCGCCGTCACCACATCCTGTGGCAAGGAGTTCCACAGACAATTCTGTGGATATTGTGTCTGTGGATCCACAGACAATACTTCCCACGTTGACTGTGGTCTGTTACTCACATTGCCCACCCCCTACAAAGAGGCTTCTCTTTGGTCCTTCCTCCTATTGCAAAAAAAACACAACCCTTCACAAGTTTCCTATCTGCCCTTTGATGAAAAGCATGACCAGGCAATGGTGACTCCTACTGGTGACAGCAACTAGAAGTGCCTCCTCCTCCTCCTCTTTCTCCTCCTCTTCAGCCACACAGAGGATGGTTTGTGCCACTCTGGCAACAGAGTCATGGGAGGAGGGAAATTCCCTGCACACAGCTTTCAAGCTGAAAAATAGCCATTTGTGCAGCGCCTTTCAATCAAACCAGAAGTCCAGCACTTCTGCAGCTGAAGACACCACAAAAGCTGCTGATTTCAAGGGGGGGGTTTTCCCCTTGTAATTGTGCAGAGGCAGCGGACATGAGGCTGCATCCAGTGGCATTCTGGGTCACACCACTGCGGCCTACCTGTGAACCATTTCAAGTTCACCTGACCTTCCTTCCCACTAGTGAGCCAGTACAATGGAAAGAGGAAGGATGAAGGCCAAGACTGAGAACCAGGTCTGGATCCATTGCCTAAGATCTTCCTCATCTTCTCATATCAACCTGAAAAGGGTCTGAGAAAGTTCAAGCAGTCAAACCCACCTTCGCTGGATCTGATCTCGCTAGTCACGGGTTTGTGACATACAGGACAATCCCTGGCACCTTAAATATCTGCACGCAGTCAGGAACAACACAGTGAGGTTCCTTTCTCAGCACATAAGAACATAAGAACAGCCCCACTGGATCAGACCATAGGCCCATCTAGTCCAGCTCCAGGCCAGCACAACCGGGGTACGGAGTTGGATTTCTCTGTCTGTTCTGCAGCTATTTAAGCTGCGTGAGCCATAAATGTTGGTGGTTATGTGATTTTCATTGAGTAGCATTCAATTCCAGCCTGGCCGTGCAAAATGTTGCTTGCGCTTCTGCATTTCTTGCACCGCAGGGATATGAAGGTACACATATTCATTTTTGCTCTTCTTCCTCCCCACCCCCCAACAAGAAGCAGGGAACTCAACATCACTTCAACAACTTCTACAGGGGTAAGGGACAATGCATGTTAACTGCTTACATGTTTACATGCTTACATTCATGTTAACAAAACATGTTAACAGCTAACAATTCATGTTAGCTGCTTGGTCAAGTCTAAATCCAGCTGCTCTGAAGAAGTCCGTGTTGACCTTTTGAGATCCAACTGAAGACTGAGAAGGAGAATGTGAATAGCAAAGCGACAGATGATTTTTGTTCTGTCTCTGCTCCACCCTTAGACCTCCCTGCTGCACCCACCTTTAAGAACAGGGGGAGAGTAGTATTTGACAGAATCATTGAGTTGGAAGGGACCTGCACGATCATTGAGCAGATCCCTTGTCTATGAAGGCGATCCAAGCTACAATATCTCCAGCAGGTGGCCTCTGCTGAAAGACCTCTAACAGTTTCAGTTAATGCGCTGACCAAATGAAGAGAGTTTTTGTCCCGCTTCCCCATCTGAATGCCTCACTGTGCACGCACCCCCTGGATTCAAGCAGCAGTAATAATCGGCTTCGTCTTCCAGTTGGGCTCCTGTGATGGTCAGAGACATTGTGTTGCCGGACCTGGAACCGGTGAAACGGGCTGGCACACCAGATGGCCTTGTGCTGGTGCTGTGCATCATCGTCCGTGGAACACCCCCTTCCTTCTGCTGAGCCCACCAAGGGTGGTTGCCATCACCAATGTTTCCACTACTGAACAGGCAAGAAATGGTGACGGTCCCCCCAACAGACACATATTCTGGGTTCTTCAAGGACTGTAGCTGCTGGAAACTGGGACCTGAAAGAGAACAGGACAGGGAAACACAGATTAATTTATTACACTGTCAGGATGCGCTTAAAATTTTCTCATCTGGAATGAGAGTTTCAGATTTAAATCTCAGGCGGATTTAATTGAATTCCATGTTCGTCCTTTCCATAACACAAAGATCCCTTACCAATGGAGGCAAGGACTGTGCAGAGAAGCAGGAGCTGGACCATTGTTGGGGAAAAGGGGTAACTTTCCTAAAGCAGAAGGATGTGTGCTGGGCTTCCTCCCAGTCCCTCTAAAACCTCCAAGGGTCAAGAGAGCAACCCCTTCATGCAAATCTGCAGCTCCTTAACACCTGTCCCCTTAGGAAGGAGGGTTGTGGAGCAACTCAAGGGAAAGGAGCAATATCCTGTTGTTGAAACATACAGGCACACAACACAACTCTGAGTTCAGGGGAAGTCAGTTACTAGTACTTCAGCTCAATCAAAGACAAAGAGGAAGGCCATGAAAGGGTAGCCATGCTTAGGGACAATTCATATCACAGGTGCAGGGTGTGCAAAGTGTGCAGGGTGTTCATTTCTGCCTAACATAGGGAAGCTGCAACAAAGGTGCAAAAGAGAGCGACTAAGATGATTACTGGGCTGGGGCACCTTCCTTATGAGGAAAGGCTACGGCGTTTGGGCCTCTTCAGCCTAGAAAAGAGGCACCTCAGGGGGGACATGATTGAGACATACAAAATTATGCAGGGGATGGACAGAGTGGATAGAGAGATGATCTTTACACTCTCACATAACACCAGAACCAGGGGACATCCACTAAAATTGAGTGTTGGGAGAGTTAGAACAGACAAAAGAAAATATTTCTTTACTCAGTGTGTGGTTGGTCTGTGGAACTCCTTGCCACAGGATGTGGTGATGGCGACTGGCCTGGACGCCTTTAAAGGGGGATTGGACAAGTTTCTGGAGGAAAAATCCATTACGGGTTACAAGCCATGATGTGTATGTGCAACCTCCTGATTTTAGAAATGGGCTATGTCAGAATGCCAGATGCAAGGGAGGGCACCAGGATGAGGTCTCTTGTTATCTGGTGTGCTCCCTGGGGCATTTGGTGGGCTGCTGTGGGATACAGGAGGCTGGACTAGATGGGCCTATGACCTGATCCAGTGGGGATGTTCTTATGTTCTTATGTAAAATTTCCCCCCACAGATGAAATCCAAAACCATATAGTGTCTGCTGTGTTTCCCGTTAAAGTGCTGAAGTCCCCCTCCAGACTTTTATATTTCTACTTCTGGGACCAGGAATCTTAAACACAGACTTCTCAATCTTTTCACTTGGAAAATGGCTCAACTGTGGCTGGATACAATGCATTAACGAATGCAATCCTTTTTACTCAGAAGTGACCCCACTGAGTTTAATGGAACATCTTCCCAAGTCAGTGTGCATAAGAGTTCAGCCAGATTTATTTCAAAGCTTTTCACCTGTGCTGCACAGCAAACTGAATCTGTTCTTCACAAACTCACAGCCCAGGGCTGAGCTTGTCTACACACAGAAGTCGGTCCCAATGCGTTCAATGGGATTTACTGTCTGATAAGTGTGCACAGGACCATGGCCTGAATGGGTTTGGGAGGCAAAAGGCACTCAGGATTTACTAATGGCTTTCGTGAATGCCAGTGGCGTAGCTAATGATCACGTAGCCTGGTACCAAGCTCAGAATGTTGTCCCGGAAGTGATCTCACGACTGGAAGTGACATCACACCCAGGCTTTTTGAAAAGTAAAAATTGGGAGGAACCCACCTCCTCCCCCCCCCCAGCAGCTCACTACCCACTTGCTCTACTTCCTCCCCCCAGTCAGTAGCATAGCTAAGGCATGTATCTGCAACCTGGGGTCAAAGAAAATTTTGTAGCCCCCCCCCCCGCAAGACAAAAATCAAATTTAATTAATTAAATAAATAAAAGTTCTTGGTTCCATGCTCTATCATAATAACATCTCGTTGGCACTCAGAACAATCATAGGTCAGTCTGGAGTTAAGCAAATCCACTTTTTGTTCCACAAGGCAGATGTGTTTTCATTTTCTGGTTAATTGGCCATAACTTTTTATGGAAAACAAATATTCCAGTGCAGTTTTGTTTCATTGCATTCTGCATTAAATTACCTTTCCAATGATATATAACATGATGGTGTTATTCATACATACCAAGATTTTCACAATTTTGTTCGCTAGTGTCAAGCTCAGCTTGTTGCCCCCCAAAATCTTGATGCCCAGTGCAACTGCTACCCCCTGCACCCCTTTAGCCACGCCACTGGTGAATGCTGTCCCTTTCCATTGAGGATTCATAATTTTGCACTTGATCATGTGACTTTTTTTTTCTGAAAATCCCCAGTTCAGTACAAAAGGGCCACTTCGAATGTCTCCAGACGCTGGTGTCGGTAGTCTATGATTCTATGATCAAAAATGCATTTGCTACCAAAAATTCTGTATAGAGATTTTTTTTTTTCCTCAATCTGCCATGCTGAGGAGTGTTCATGCAACCAGATAGGAAGGGGGTTTCAATGCAATCCAGGGAGGTGTGGCGTGGGAACGGCAGGTGAGGCAGAACCACCCCAACGTGGGGTGTAAGGAAAAACTTCCCAAGGGGAAGGAGCTATATCCTGTCGCATAGAAGTACATGCACACAACACAGCTCTGAAGGCAGAGTTCTTAAGCTGAGAAAAGAAACTTCTGACCCTTTTAACTCCATGTGGTGACAATCATGGAAGGGTACCCATGCATAGGGACAATTCATATCACAAGTGCTCTGAATGGTCACATTGGCCATTCAATTCTGCCTAGTGAAGGGAAGATCTCCCCCTAAAGATAACACCCTGGATCATACAATATATGTCCTGTTTGCCATTACAGTGCTGAGGACACCATCCAGCCAACGTCCAGCATTTCTGCAAATGAGATTGTTAAAACACAGGTTTCTCGTCCATCACTGGGTCTTAAAAATGCTCCTTCTTATCAGCAACTATTACCCTGCAGATGCCTGATCTCCTCTAATCTTGGAAGCTAAGCAGGGTCAGGCCTGGTTAGTCCTTGGATGGGAGACCGCCTGGGAATACCGGGTGCCGTAGGCTTATACCATAGTCTTTTGAGACTGAAGGTTGCCAACCATTTGTGACTGGATATAAGCAATGCAGCCATCAGAAGTGACCCACTGTGTTTAACCCATTTTTACCCAGGGCACAGGTGTACACATTTCGACCCTGTTGTGTGTAAGCAACAGAAATGGTTTAATGCAGTGTTTCTCAACTAGGACACTGCAACTACTCAATGCAGTGACCCACTAGGTGGGTCGTGAGCCAATTTTGGGTAGGTCCCCATTCATTTCAATATTTTATTTTTAGTATATTAGACTTGATGCTGCCATGGTCTGGGACTGTATTCGGGGAAATGTGAAAGACCTGGACTTTTAACAAGCTACTATGAATATTCTTTTAAGAGTGATAGTAAATGGGACTTATTCCTATTCTACCTGAATTGGTGTTGCCTGATGTGAATCCCAAAAAACGGGCCGGAACATCTGATGGCCTTGCACTGGTAGTGTACATCATCAGCCTTAGAACAGCCCCGTCTTTTTGCTGAAGCCATAAAGGGTAGTTGCCATCACCAACGTTCCCACTACTGAACAGGCAAGACAGGGTGACCATCCCCCCCACGGGCACAAATTCTGGATCTTTCAAGGACTGCAGCTGCTGGAAACTGGGACCTGAAAGAAAACAGGACGAGGAAGAGCAGATTAAACTATTCCATCTGTGGCAGCACTTACAGTCTGTGTATCTGGTAATAAGGGTATGCACTCATGCTGGTTTTATTCCAATCCATGTTTTTTCCTTCCACTATACAAATTTATCTTACCAATGCAGGCTAGGACTATGCAGAGAAGCAGGAGCTGAACCATCGTGGAGAAATCGGATAACTTTCCTAAACCAGAAGGATCTCTGCTGGCTTCCTCCCAGTCTCTCTTAAACCTCCAGGATCTAGAGAGCATCCCCTTCATGCAAATGTGCTGCTCCTTGACTCCTGTCTCTGTGTGAAGATGGGTCACAGAGCAACCCAAGTGTAAGGAGCCATATCTCTTTGCTCAGACATGTTACCCTGCACATGCCCAATCTCGTCTGAACTTGGAAGCTAAGCAGGGTCAGGCCTGGTTAGTACTTGGATGGGAGACCGCCTGGGAATACCGAGTGCTGTAGGCTTATACCATATTCTTTCAAGACTGAAGGTTGCCAACCATCTCCCTATACTGAACACTATCTCCCAATCTTGTCTGATCTTGGAAGCTAAGCAGGGTCAGGCCTGGTTAGTACTTGGATGGGAGACCGCCTGAGAATACCGAGTGCTGTAGGCTTATACCATAGTCTTTCAAGACTGAAGGTTGCCAACCATCTCCCTATACTGAACACTATGTCCCGATCTTGTCTGATCTCGGAAGCTAAGCAGGGTCAGGCCTGGTTAGTACTTGGATGGGAGACCGCCTGGGAATACCGGGTGCTGTAGGCTTATACCATAGTCTTTCGAGACTGAAGGTTGCCAACCAACCAGGTATGCATGCACACAACACAGCTCTGAATGCAGACTTCTAAGGCTGAAAGGGGAATTACTGGCCCTTTAACTCAATGCAGTGACACAGAGGAAGGCCATGGAAGGGTACCCATGTGCAAAGATTATAAATATCACAGGTGCAGGGTGTGCATAGTGCTCACAGTGGCCATTCAATTCTGTCGAACAAAGGGAAGCTGCAGCAACATCTCCCCCTACTGGTAAAATCCAGAATCATACAATGTCTCTCATGTTTCCCTAAAGTTCTGAAGACTCAGTCCAGCCAATGTCCTGCATTTTGGGGGTGGGAATGATCAACATACACTTCTCTTTCTGTCACTGGGTCTTAAAAATGCCCAACCGCTACCAGATATGATGCATATTTAGTCATAAGTCATATAAGTCATATAAGTCATAACCGACACAACTGCTCCACTAAGTTCAATGGCACTTCTTCCCATGTAAGTGTGTATAGGATTTCAGACTATTGCACGGTTTTTAACCTGGGCTGTGTGGCTATGTTAATCTAACCTTCACCAACTCGTAGTTCAATCCTAAATGCCCAAGCTCCTGTGTGGACCAATCACTGGGCTTGCACTCTCGGTCTCAGGGCCCTACATCTCTCCTTCTGGACATTCGGCACCTCCAGGAATGCAGGAGACAACCCCATCACCCGGTAACGGTTGATAAGAGCAATTCCATTTCATAGAATCAGTACGTCAGAATCAGGGACCTGCAAGATCCTCGACCCAAACCCTTTGTCTATGCGAGCTGTCCAAAGCGACAATATTTATTTATTTAAATCTCAGCCAGGAAGGAACAGAACCACCTCAAGATGGTGCCTCCAAGCCCCAAACCAGCCAAACAACCCAGAAGAACATCATAGTCGATGGTGCCAAAAGCCACTGAGAGATCCAGCAGAACCAACTTTACTCCCCCAGTCCAGTTCCAATGCACTCTCCCAATCCAGTCCCTGGCACAGGTCATCCACAATGGTGACCAAGGCCATCTCTACCCTGAACCAGACCAGAATGGACCCTCTGGAGCTGAGACATCACTACCCACTCGATCACCTTGCCCAAAAATGGGATATTTGAGACTGGATGAAAGTTGTCCAAAATAGTGGGATCCAGGGAAGGTTTCTTCAGAAGGGGGCAAAACACCACCTGCCTCAATGCCACCCTCTCCCTTAAAAATGAATTCACCACCTTCCCTGTCAGCCCGACCCAGGTAAATCTAATCAACCATGCCGGACAAGGGCCAAGCGGTCAAGCAGGCGATCTTACACGCCAAAGAACCCTGCCCACATCCTCAAGTTCTACAAGCTGAAAAGAATCCTAGATGACAGAATGGACAGGTGCCAAAGGAACATTATTAGACAGTCTGAATGTGGTGTCAAAGTCATAGCGAATCTGACTGACTTTCTCCATGAAGAGCTTCACAAACTCCTCACAGTGAGCCACAGGACTCCTCCCCATCCACAGGGTGGGAGGGGGACAGATGGAGCAGGGCCATTCCCAGTAGGTGGCCATCCAACCTCCGTTTAAAGATCTCCAACAACTTCAATGGATGCACAGAATGAAGGCAGTTTAAGCCGCACTTCCTCATCTGACTGAATCACAATGCACGTACTCCCTACCCACACGCAGCAGTGATAATCAGCTTCGTCTTCCATTAGCGCCTGCGCGATGGTCAGGGACATCGTGTTGCCGGATCTGGACCTGCTGAAACGGGCCGGAACACCAGACAGTCTGCTACTGGTGCTGTGCATCACCAGTCGTGGAACAGCCCCCTCTCTCTGCTGGAGCCACTCTGGGTAGTTATCATCACCAATGTTCCCACTACTGAACAGGCAAGAAATGGTGACCGTTGCCCCCCCGGACACAAATTCTGGGTTCTTCAGGGGCTGCAGCTGCTGGAAACTGGGACCTGAAGGAGAACAGGGCAGAGAATTGATTAACTGATTAAACGATTCCATTATGAGGCAGTGCTTGCAATTAGCACGTCTGAGAATGTGTGCATGATACTCATGTTGGTTTTATTTTGTCCCTTCCGCAAAATGAAATTCCCCTACCAATGGGAACTGCGCAGAGAAGCAGGAGCTGGACCATTGTGGAGAGACTGGCTGACTTCCCTAAGGTAAGAGGATCTGTGTGGGTTTCCTCCCAGTGGCTCTTAAATGTCTAGGGTCAAGAAAGCAGCCCCTTCATGCAAATGTGTTGCTTCTTGTCCCCATGTAAAGGAAGGTCACAGAGCAACCCAAGAGGAAGGAGCCATAACCCGTTGCTCAGATATACATGCACACAACACCGAGTGCAGAGGAAGTCAGTTAGTGGTACTTTAGCTCAATCAACAACAAAGAGGAAGGCCATGGAAGGGCGCCCATGCTTAGGGAGCCTTCATATCACAGGTGCAGGGTGTGCATAATGTCACAGTGGCCATTCATTTCTGCCTAACCTGGGGAACCTGCGGCAACATCTCCCCCTACAGGTAAAATCCAGAAGCAATACAATGCCTGTCACATTTCCCATTAAAGTTCTGAAGACACAGTCCAGCGAACGCCCAGCATTTTTAAATTTCCATTTCTATGAACGGAAATGTTTCTTCCCAACACAAGTTGCAATGCTGTCTTAGGAGAAAGTGCAGGAAAGCTGAGACCCTCTTCAAGGGACACCAAGATGGTCACCACGGAGTGGCCTGCTGCTCAGACACACAAACACACCCCAGGTATTACGAACAGGTCACTTCTCATGACCTTCACCTATAGATAGAGAGCCTGATGACGGTTCATGGATGAACCTGGGAGCAGGAGGTCTTTTGTTTACAGCTAGTCTTGGAAATGTTTCCCAAACATTTTCCCATACCAAGGTCCCAAGTGCATTGCACAAAGTAGAAAGAGACCTCCAAGATCATCAAGACCGACCCCTTGTCTAAGCTGCAATATCCCTGACTGGTGGCCCTACACCTTCCGCTTAAAGACCTCAACAGTTTCAGCTGAAGCACCGACGGAACGAAGACAGTTTTTGTCGCACTTCCCCATCTGAATGCATCACTGTGCTCGCACTCCCTGTCCACACACAGCAGTAATAATCGGCTTCATCTTCAAACTGGGCCCCTGCGATGGTCAAGGACATCGTGTTGCCTGACCTGGACCCGGTGAAGCGGGCCGGAACATCAGATGGCCTTGTACTGGTGGTGTACATCACAGCTCTTGGTACAGCCCCCTCTTTCTGCTGAGCCCACCAAGGGTAGTTGCCATCGCCAATGTTTCCACTACTGAAGAGGCAAGACATGGTGACCGTTCCACCCACGGACACAACTTCTGGGTTTCTCAAGGACTGCAGCTGCTGGAAACTGGGACCTGAAAGAGAACAGGGCAGGGAAACACTGATCAAATTTTCCAGCATGTGAATGGACTCCAGTTTGTGCATCTGGGAATGAGAGTCTGACACTCATGCCGGTTTTATTTGTTCCTTCCACTGACCAATGAAGGCGAGAACCGTGCAGAGAAGCAGGAGCCGGACCATTGTGGAGAAATTGGATGACTTTCCTAAGCAGAAGGACTTCTGCTGGCTTCCTCCCCGTCTCTCTTAAACCTCCAGGGTCAAGAGAGCAGCCCCTTCATGCAAATGTGCTGCTCCTTAACTCCTGTCCCCGTGCGAAGGAGGGCTGTGGAGCAACTCAAGGGACAGGAGCTTTATACTGTTGCTCAGACATAGATGCACACAACACATCTCTGAATGCAGAGTTCTAAAGCTGAGAAAGACCATTGCCGGCCCTTTAACTCAATGCAACGACAAACAGGAAGGCCATGGAAGGTTACCCATGCATAGGGAGGATTCATATCACAGGTGCAGGGTGTGCATAGTGCTCATAGTAGCCATTCATTTCTGCCTTTCAAGCTGCAGCAACATCTCCCCCTACAGATGAAAGCCAGAGTCATACAATGTCCGTCCTGTTTCCCGCTAAAGTGGTGAAGGATTTAGTGGCAGCTTTTGTGAATTGTGGTTCTTACCCTTGAGGATTCATAATGGGCACCTAAACATCTGTTTAGTTTCATGCCTGTTTCTGAAAATTCACAATTCAGTACAAAAAGTCCACAGTAAATACCTGCAGGCAATTGTGCACAGAGGACATTTGTATTACACAATCGAAAATAAATGTTCTCCTTAACTCCTGTCCCCATGTGGAAGAAGGCTACAGAGCAATCCAAGGGGAAGGAGATGCTGTTGGTAAAATACAACCACACACCTCTGAGCGCAAAGTCTTAGGGACCTCTGTGGCCTACATCAGTTACACATCCCCTGTCCCCAGCATCAAAAACTGAATGAAGTACATAATTTATTTTTTTGTTTCTTAGTTCCAGAGTTCCAGAAACTGCAGACCAAAAAGAAGAACTGAATGGCAGAGTGACTTTGGTAAGGTCTCTGTTGCAGTGACCCTTGGGGGAGCAACCAAGCCCCCGGGCTAGGTTGCTGGATAAGTGTAGGAAAGAATCAAGGAGCCAAGGAAGAGACAAGAGACAGACTTTTAGATTCAAAGCAGAGAGAGAGAAAAGCTGATTCTACTAGCCTCCTCCTGCGTTTTTATTGTACTTGCAACATTAACAGCTACATTCAGTTCTCAGATAAAGCCACATTAGAATCTCATACAGGGGTGAGAACAATGGGTGCTTCTTCACAGAGTGCTGTATCAGCTATTGTCACACTTCGGCCTGAGAACTAGCATCCCTGTCGGCATGCCGTAACAAGGGGGGGTTTGCCCGCAATTGCCATATTATCAAGGCTTTCTGTGTGCTTCTGCTTAAACAGCACTAAAACACTACAATTCCCCTTTTTTATTTATTTAAATTTGAGATAGCATTTGGCATTGTGGGGTCATTTGACACCATGCAAAATGGACATTGGGATTTCACCATGAATTACATTTACATTATAAGACATTGCATCATGAGCTATGCAAACATTGGGAAAGTTTAAAAACTTGGTTACATACTATGCACTCCCTGAAGGGGGGGGTGCTAAATGACTATCGTTTAACACAATTATAAAAAGCAAAAACAAACATAAGAACAACAACATTGAACTTTTTATTAGGGGTTCTTGGTTCACTGGATGTCTTCAGGAAACTTTAGTGCCACGCATCTTCACGCACTGTGCTGACACTTAAAACATTTCTGTGAAAATAAACAGAATAGCAGAATCTTGCTGCTAAGTTATTAATGAAGCTTGCCCTTTTACTCTGGGTCCGGCAATTATCTGTAAAAGCACATGGGGGGTAAAAGCACATTATATTTGCATTTAGTGTTTTACTTAATAAGACAGGGAGGCTTGAGCCTTGTAAAGTGTTGCTTAAATATGATCTCATATCCCTCGTTTTTTTAATTATTTAAATAGAAAAATTGTAAGATGCACTGGGTATGTGTGTTGCAAGGTCTAAGATGTTATAGGAGATATGCTTAGGTTTGAAAACAAACTGAGCAGGCAGAAGTGGTGATCATTCTTAGGCCTTTAGTTTAAACATCTCAAGGGATTATTTCTAAGCATTGAAAATGAATGTGAAAGTTAGAATTTAGCAAAAGGTTGTAACACAGCGTTTCAAGGGAACATTTTTAAGCATTGAGAGAGAGTTAGAAATGAGAGTGAGTGAAGTCACATCAACATCTTAAGGGATTTATGTCTAAGCATTGAGTATGTGTGTGAGATTCAGAAGTGAGAAGAAAAGTTTGTATGTGTGTTATTACAATGTGGGGTTCTCTCCTTGAAACACATACTTTTTTTACTGGAAACAATTCTGTTGTTCCATCTTACACATACAATTCACATACTCTCTGCAGTCAGCAAATGGCATTGCACTTTTAATTACAATGACTTAATTTCTTATAACTATTGTATGACTTACTTTGGCCTTTGAAATGCAACATAACTGTTACTAAACTGCTATTTTTTGCACTCTCTGTGAGAATCTGAACTTTGAACTGGAAATAACTTTGTGTAAACCTTTCTGATATAGTTAAACCACTACAACTAATTTATTACTATCTGCTAGTTACTTGTATATGAAAACAAAAAGGCCTTAAGGGCTTGATTAAAACTATGGGATTCTGATAGAACAGGATAGAATCAGTCAGAGCTATCGGAACAGGGAGACTTTTTAAAAGCCTGAATAGCTTTGTTATTACCTTTACATAAACATCTTAGTAAAAAGAGGTGTAGCTCTGACTAATGACAGAATAAGGTTTAGTTTGACTTTAAAGCTGTGATAACTGCTGCTGGTGGACAAAATGGCTGATGGTTGCCGTTCTGAAAGGTGTGTAGAATGAAAGACACTGAAAAGTTAGGGAACTACTACAAACTAAACTGAAAGGGAGGGGTGAGTTTAGCTTGTTGGTAGCAGTTTGAGGATCAGAACTGGAGCCAAGGTGTTTAAAGCTCTCTTGTACAATTTGCTCTTGTTATAAAGTGTGGTTTTTTTTTTTCTGACCTTCCCTTTGGTATGTAACTACCCCCCTGGTTGGAAACCCATCAGTGAACACTGTGATTGCTTTAGGGATGGGAGTTGGGCGTCTGACTGCTGTAAGACTGCTGCAAGGAGACTAGCTTTGTGACTGGGTGCCTATATTTTGGCAAGTTCTAATCATGTCTGCCAGAGTTAAGTTCTGGACTGCTGATAAGGGTTGAAGTGCCTTTCTGCAGTTCTCATTGGCATTGTCTATAGCAAGTTTCATTAACAGCTCTTCTGCTGCTTCATTATTGTCCACTTGCTTGCCAATGGCTTCCTGGAGGCGGTTCACAAAATCCACGTAGGATTCTGCCGCCCCCTGCCTAATTGTTGCAAAAGACTTTCCAGGCATCCCTGTTACAGGGACTTTATGTAAAGCCCGCAGTGCACAATTGGCTGTTTCACTTAAATACTGGTCCCCTAGTTGTACCTGCATGTCTGTAGTGCTGAATTGGCCTTCTCCTGCTAGCTGTTCCCAAATTACGTTGTTTTGTGGATTTTGTGCGCGCAGGCGTGCAGCGTGGATTTCACAAGTTTGGCGAAACTCATTAAGCCACACTGCATTTTGTGCAGGAGTTAAAACCATGCGCATGAGAGATTTCCAATCATAAGGAACTAGACGGTATGCATTGGCAATTCCTTTTAGCAACCCTCTGGAATATGTGCTTGTGATGCCAAAATCCTTGAGTGCAACCCTTACCTCCTTCAGTGCTGAATAAGGAAGAGTTTGCCACACTCTAGTAACCTGTCCTTGTGCATCGTGACCCTGCACCACAGGACAGAGCCAGGATAGCTCGAGGGATTCTTCTGCTGTTAAATTCTCTAACTTCATGGCCTGGCGAGCCATGGCTTCCATGAAGGAGGGTTGTCTACTGTTTGGTGGTTCTTTTTGCTCTAACAGAGCTGGTGCAGAAGGGGGAGGAGGAGAAATACAAGGGCTTTTAGAAGGAGCATTGTTACTCTCCTGCCCTGGTGGCTCTGACTTTGGAGTGCAGCTTTTGACAGCATTTAAACAAAGATGCCATAAATGAAGAACTTGAACAGAAGCCCGGGGTGCTTTATGTAAAGTTTCTCCTATACGTTCCCAATCGTGTACCCTAAAAGTGCCTGCCTCCGGATACCATGGGCATTGTTCTCCAATTATGCGCACTAAGTCTGTGACCTCCTGCGAGGAAACAGAATGCTGTGCTTTTCGGAGGAGGAACCGTAAATCATTGCGATGATGCTCTTGTTCAGCCGAAAGGCTGGAACCCATACCCACCTGGGATCCCGAAGGATGATTGATGCGTCTGTAACCTGTGCAAGGCGAGGTGAGCGGGCTGTAGTCTGCGTGGCCCCTGTTCCAGGGTCAGATGAAGCAATGACTGGGAAGCAACCCGAAACCGGCTACTTGATATAGAAAAGAGCAAAGAAGCTTGTTTCCTATACTTAGCTGGTCCCACGTCTGGGCGCCTGGTATAGCTACAATAGCGTTGAGAAGCAACTTGACTTCAGAGTCAGGATGCTTGTAAGAACAGATGCAGTGAGAAGTTAGAGAGTCAGAATAAACCCAAATGTAGCAACGCAAGGCTGCCTGGGAGACACACAAGACTGTATCTTGTTGCCTGAGGGAGAGTGCTAAAGCAGAAGCACTCTGAGGGTTTGAAAGTTAAAACTCGATCAACAGAAAGTTAAAGCAATGAATGGGAGGTAGCCAGAGGACAAGCAGCCTGTCTACTATACCTGATTGTTGCAGAGGGTCCCTGTTCTAGGATTAGAGGTTCCTGTTCTGAGACTAGAAGTCCCTGTTCTAGGATTAGATGTCCCTGTTCTAGGTGCCAGATGTTGCAGTGACCCTTGGGGGAGCAACCAAGCCCCTGGGCTAGGTTGCTGGATAAGTGCAGGAAAGAATCAAGGAGCCAAGGAAGAGACGAGAGACAGACTTTTAAATCATTAATGACTAAATCATTAGTGACTCTTTTTCTCAGTGCAACAACTAAGAGGATATGGTGGTGGGTGGGTACCCATATATAGGGTACCCGCCCACTAAGAGGATATGCAAGGGTGAGTACCCATATATAGGGATAATTCATACCACAGGTGCAAGTCGTACACAGTGCTCCCAATGGCCATTCAATTCTGCCTAACTTGGGGAGTCTGCAGCGACATCGCCCCCTACTGGTGAAACCCATAATCATACAATACCCATCACATTTCCCATTAAAGTGGGGAAGATTCAGTACAGCCAATGTCCAGGTTTTTTTTTTTTCTTCCATGAACAGGAAGGTGAAGCAAAGGCTCCTCTTTCCTTCACTGGGTCTTCAAAATGCTCAACTGCGGCTGAATATAATTCCTTAAATGATTCAGTGCTTGGTGTATGTTCTCAGAAGTGACCCCACTGGATGGAACTTTAGTTAATGGTTAAGAACATAAGAACAGCCCCACTGGATCAGGCCATAGGCCCATCTAGTCCAGCTTCCTGTATCTCACAGCGGCCCACCAAATGCCCCAGGGAGCACACCAGATAACAAGAGACCTGCATCCTGGTGCCCTCCCTTGCATTGGCATTCTGACATAGCCCATTTCTAAAATCAGGAGGTTGCACATACACATCATGGCTTGTAACCCGTAATGGATTTTTTCCTCCAGAAACTTGTCAAATCCCCTTTTAAAGACATCCAGGCCAGATGCCATCACCATATCATGTGGCAAGGAGTTCCACAGACCGACCACATGCTGAGTAAAGAAATATTTTCTTTTGTCTGAAAATATTTTGTCTGAAAATATTGTTTGTTTTCCATTCTAGAACCCCCCACGGATTCCCTAAATCCATGGATGCCAGAATCCACATTTAAAGCCCTTTAAAAATAAAAGAAAGTGCCCAAATCCAACATTTTTACCTTGCTATGACCAAACTGCACCTTTTTCAAGCCTGTAGGGTGGTTTTTAGCACAAAAATACCCAATTTCGAGTCATGTGGAGGTTCCTTTCCTCTCCAATGCTCATTGCACAACCCAGAAGTGAGTCTTTCAGTGCTATAAACAGCTCTACAGGCTTGGAAACAATGCATTTTGGCTGTAAAAATGGTGGATTTTGGCACTTTTTTTTGTTTTCAAAGTACTTTAAATGTGGGCTTTTGGTATGCTCTGGCATCTGCGATAAATCAAAGCCATAGATACCTGGCCCATGGATACCACAGGTCCAATGTATAGCATTTCATCCTAACTGATTTCAAAGTTTTTCACCTGTGCTGCAAGGCTAACTTTCTAATCTTCACAAATTCACAATCAGTACAATGCATGTCTACACATAAGTCAGTCCCATTCTGTACAATGGGGCTTACTCCAACTTGTACAGGCTTAATGGGTTTGGGTGGCAAATGTCACCCAGGCTCTATCAATGGTTTCCATGAATTTTGCTCCTTTCCATTGAGGACAGACTGGTAAGGATTGATCTTGGAGAAGCTGCAGTGGAAGACAAGAAGAGCAATAGCCAGTAGTTGCAGACCTGCTAAAAAGGCACATTGAGCCATGGTTGCTTCCAAGAACGTGAACCCAAATTCCATCCCAATATTCCAGGGGTCTCCAAACCCTGGCCTGGGGCCAGATGCACCCGCAGAGAGCCTCTATGCGGGCCGTGGCCAGCCTCTGATCCCCTGAGAACCTCTGGCCCAGTTGACCAAACAAAACCAGAGTTATGCTTGTGGAGTAGGGGAATGGGGGTCCATTTAAGTGTGTGCTTTATTTCTCGGGTTGTGTTGATGTTTGGAGAAATCCTGGACAATTGAGCCCATTCATTCATTCATTCATTCATTCATTCATTCATTCATTCAAGTTCCATCTCGAATGCATTTATTTTTATTTCAATTTTATATTTAATGCTTTTTTCCGGCCCTCAACACGATGCCAGATATTTAATGCGGCCCTTTGGCCTAAATACACGGCTTCATCTTCCCCCAGGGCCCCGGTGATGCCCAGGGATATGGTGTTGCCTGACCTAGATCCTGAGAACCGGTCTGGGATGCTGGAGGGCCTACTGTTGATTCCATACACCATCAGCTGGGGAGAGTTCCCTGCTTTCTGCTGGAACCTGGCAGACCTGGGTTTGGGTCCTGCGCTGGTCCAAACTTCTGAGGTTGAGATTCAAAGTTCCTACACATAGCAGGGATCATGACACCTATGAGCTGATTGGCTAAAAACCAATTGGCTGGTGGTGATAGCAGGAGGATAAGCTGACACGTGGGTCTCTTGGGCAAAGAAGGTCATGCAATAGCTCTTATTTCTTCCTGCCTTCTTCACAGGCCAAGGGGAACATCACCTAGAAGCC